>NW_022195282.1:554119-628761 GCF_008641045.1 Pistacia vera
CTCTCTCTCTCTCTCTCTCTTTGCGACATGGCTACAAAACCAGCTGAAGAAACTTCACAGCCACTGAAATACCAGGTGAGTTGTATCTTCTTAGTAATATTCAATTGTACAAAAACACTTCATGGCTTTCTCTCTTTAACTCAAATCTCTATTGTGTTTTACAGACATGGGTCTTGAAAGATTTTATTCACTGCGAAGGCTGCAAGAAGAAAGTCAGCAAAGTTCTAAAGGCATTGACGGTATAAGATATTTCTTCTACTCTCATCTTTATTCGTGTTCATATATTTCTTTAAGTCATTATTAAATTTCTAGTATGTGTTCACTACATAAATCACTTCCTTATCTTTCAAGTGTCTATACCACCCTCGTAGATTCATAGCAATATAAGGTTACAGTGACTGGCAACGTTGACGCAGAGACTCTTATTAAGAAGCTCTTAAGATCAAGAAACACGTCGAGCTCTGGCCACAAATGCCTGAAACGAAGAAGGAGAAAAAACCTGAAAAGCCCAAGAAGAATGACAAACAAAAGAAAGCTAAAGATGGTCAGGAAATTCGTGGGGATAATGATGATAAACAGGATACACCTGAAAAAGCCATTTCCAGTGACAAGCCATAGGAACGTGCTAACATAAACGGTGGTGAAAGCAAGGAGGAAACTGCTTCTGGTGGAGGTGGTGGTAGTGGTGGCAAGAAGAAGAAGAAAGGACAAACGGGTAATGGTGGTTTGACCTCTTCGGAACTGAATCTTTTGAAATTGCTGATGAGCTTGAGATACCAAAGTACTACTTTGTAGCCTCGCATGCATGGTTTCTCGCACTCACTGTATATACACCGATCCTAGATAAGTTGGTGCAAGGACAGTATGTTGATCAAACAGAACTGGAAACGGTAAAATTGCTTCTTTGGTTCTAAATTGGATTCAAATGAGAAGCAAATGCTTCTAAAGGAGGTTAAATTATCAAAAGCGAAGAAGAAGCAAGCGGAACTGGAAATGGTAAAATAGCTTCTTTGGTTCATAGTTTTTCTTCTACTTTTAAAAGTTGAAGGAATGGATGGGCGTCCATTCATTTAGGACACCCGTCCACAATTAAAGGACGACCGTCCACAATATATGGACAGCCGTCCAAAGTTTTTCTTTTATTTTAAAACCAAAATAATGGACGGGCATCCATTTCAACGTAAGGGACGGCCGTCCCAAAAGGCTTTTTTTTTTTTTTTTTTTTTTTCATATTTTGGTTAAGGACGGACATCCCTTATTTGCGAGCGCCCATCCAAAATGAAGGGACAACCGTCCATAACGGATGAACGCCTGTCCCTAATTTTTATAAAAAAAAAAATTATTCCATTTTACTTATGGACAGGCGTCCTTTAAATGGGGACGCCCGTCTGTAGTAAATGGACCCCCGTCCATATAATATGGACGGGAGTCTATGTAAGTGAACGGCCGTCCATATTTGATGGACGGCCGTTCACTAGAAAAATATTTATTGTTTAATCACGCGTCTTGATTGCTAGTGTGAGTCAAGGGGACATGTAGGCCGGTACACATTTTCAGTGCAAAAACCCCAGTGTCCGTAGCTTTATTGCTCTTTTATATGTCATATCATTTTGGATTGAAGAGTGTATATGTAGTAATATTTTTTAATAATTTATATGGGCAAAAAATCATCTGCCTTATGAAGCTTAAGCACGAAACGTCTATTATATGACCCACAGTAATAGCCCAGATCCAGTTGACCCTACATCAAGGTCCATGTTATGGATCAACCCATATCACCAATCAATGGGATTCTCAAAATATTTAGGTCTTGTCATCAATTGGGCCTCATCGCCAGCCCGCTTGGACCCAGGCACATGATCTAGGATCATTCCAAGAACCCAAAGTTCTACTTAAAACCTACTTTATCCACTTCCTATTTTCATCTACATCATAATTCATCTAAGATCATGAATCTTGCATAAACTAGAACTCTTACTTCTACAAAGGCAAGTACATCAAGACCTTTTTATTTACTAGAACTCTACCATTATGGACTCAAAGTCCTATGAACACTATATAAAGAGAGGTCATGCCGGGGCATTTTATTAAAAGACCATTTTAACTACAAATTTAATTAAAAGACTATAGAGTTTGTAAATTTTAACTAAATGTCCTTATTTTTTATTAAGCTTAATTAAACATGATTAGGGGGTTAATTAGGATTAATGAATAATCGTGTAATCTTTTAAAAATTATAATAAGTCTCCAAAGAGTCGAAAATCTTGCAAACAAACCCAAACACCTTCTTCTTCTTCCTCCCGCCACATTAACGCATTCCTCCGCCATTAACATCTTCTCCAACACAGATCCTCCTCCTCCTCCTCCTCCTCTTGAAATTTCGTCCAAGTATGTGTATCTCCCCTTTCGATTTACAAAGATTTAATGATGGATTGGGTTTGGGTTATGATTTTGATTTAGTTGTTTAGGATGTTGGGTTGTGTTTGATGTAATGGAAGCTGAAAGGAGTGGAATTTGTTGAAAATTTTCTTGCATTGTGGGTAGCCGGGGGTGGTAGCACTGATTGTAGGTGGAGATGACTGAAAACATGTTCTGGATATGATGGATCGCTTAAGCGATCTGGTGTATCGCTTAAGCAATCTGGTGTATCGCTTAAGCAATTTGGTACGTCTAGTAATGCAACAGATAGATCGCTTAAGCGATCAGGTATGTGGCATAAGATCTCTTAAGCAATCTGCTAAAAGTCTGATGTATAGCAGCAGATCACTTAAGCGATCATGCCTATTTACACTAGATCGCTTTAGCGATCCATTATATCACTTACGCGATCATGCTTATTTACACTGGATCACTTAAGCGATCCAGTGAACGATATACCAGATCACTTAAGCGATACACCAAATCTGTCAAGTGACTGTGCAGATGCTTTTTAAAATATTTCAACCCTTAGTACATCAGTTAAGAATATTTTTTTTCTTGCATTATAGGTAGTTGGCTATTATTAGACATGGGACAAGTTGTTTTGGGTGTTGAATATTTTGGTGAGTGGGTGGAGGAAGAAAGTAGGTGGAAGTGGATTGGGAAGAGCAAAGAAGTTATACCAATTGCTGTGAGCATAGAGGTTAGTTTTGATGAGTTGATTGATGAAATAATTAGAAGAGGTGATTTGAGTTGCTCACGCAGTGATATAGTTGTGAAGTATGTTTTAAGCAGAGTTCCTGAACATTATAAGGTACCTCCTGCTATATTAAAGTCGGATGAAAGTGTGAAGTTATATATAATTGATGTGGCCGATAATGGTTCGAGGTCGATTTTAAGGGTTTCTTTTGTAGGAAAACTGTTGGAATTTGGTTCAAATGAAGGGGATAACGAGGAAGTTGGCGGAGATTTGCCTAGTTTTAATTTGAACTACAAGGGTATTGATTTGTTAATTGAAAAATCAAGAGTAGACGGTGAATTGGGTGGTGAGGAGGACACTGTAGAAGAGGTTGGTCATGGGCGGTAGAATGAAAATGTTGAGGAGGAGGACCCCGTACATGTTCCCGCAGATGTAGAGATTTCTTTAAATAAAAATTATGCAAAAGGTGTAGTTTGTGAGAAAGAGAACACTATGGTCGTTTATGCAGGTTCAGAGGGGGCAATTGCAGGTAATAGTGAATCAGCTCATGTTTTTACGGATGGATCGGAGTTGCGCATAGGGTATTTATTTGACAACAAAGAGGAAATGGTGAGGAAGCTAAAACTTGTTGCGGTGAGAGGTAATTTTGAGTTCATCACCAAAAAGTCAAATTCATTGGTTGTGACGGTTGCATGTCGTTACTGAAAGTTCAAGTGGCGGGTTTATTGTAGAAGGTTGGCGGAGTCCGAAAAAATTATTCTTAGCACATATACCTATGAGCACACATGTGGCTTGGGACATATTCCAGGTGAGCATCAACAAGCCTCCGCTGATGTTATTGGACAATTTGTTAAAAGTCAGTTCGTTGAAGGGAAAGGTCCATCTCCTAAAGAGATTCAGAGACTTGTGCGCACAGAGTTGGGATGTGTTGTTAGTTACTGGAAATACTGGAAAGGGAGACAAAGTGCACAAGATTTTGTGAGGAGCACGCCGGAGCACGGGTACGAAGTATTAGAAGCATACCGTTATATGCTTGAGTTGACAAACGAAGGTAGCAAGACGGCTTTGAAGTGGGACAGGAATATGATGTTTAAATATTTTTTTGTTGCTTACGGTTCTGCTATAAGGGGTTTTGTAAACATGAGAAAGGTGTTGGCTGTTGATGGTTGCTTTTTGACGAGAAAGTATGGAGGTACATTGTTGGTGGCCATTGCACAAGATAGCGAGAATAACACATATCCTCTTGCATGGTGTGTGGTTGACTTTGAGAATGACAAGTCGTGGACTTGATTTTTTCAGCAATTACGTATGATAATGCTTGACAGTGACAAGTTGTGCATAATATCTTATAGGCACAACTCTATAAAAAAGGGGATTGCCACTATTTACCCTCAAGCACATCACGGATTCTGTTTGAGGCACCTTGATGAGAACATAAAACAAAAGTTTAAGTGTCCTGGCCTCCTTCAGACATACTAAATGGCAACAAAAGCTTATCGGGTTGATGAGTTCGAGGAGCACTTCTAGCAAATCCGAATCAAGGATGATAGAGTTGCTAAGTATCTTGAGCATTATGTTGGTTTCGAGCGATAAAATAGAGCTTACTTTCCTAGAAGAAGGTTTGATTTCATGACCACGAACATAGCCAAGTCCATTTATTCGAAGTTGCTAATAGAAAGAGAGTTTCCAATAATTTTACTAAAACCCTTGTTCTGTCAGCTGAAAAATTATTGCGAGAACGTATGAAACTGTCAAATGCACTATTTGTCTATCCTCTTAATTCTCAAGAGTTCACTGTGAGCGGCTATGGTCCGGATGCCCTAGTTAACCTTGTTAGTAAAACTTGCAGCTGTAAAGTGCTTGACATTCAACGTTTAGCTTGTCCTCATGCACTAGCAGTACTGAAACACCAACGGAAGCCGGATTTTGGTTCAAGAATTTACATGGAACTTTGCTCCCCTCTGTATATGGCAAATCACTACATGTTAGCTTATTTAGAAACGATATATCCAGTTCCTCCAGAAGAGCAGTGGGTAGTGCCGCCAGAGTTGGCTGACATTATCATCCATCCGCCATTCAAGAAGACAGCAAAGGGGAGAAAAAGAGTTAAGCGTATTCCATCAGCCTTTGAGGTTCCTCGAAAGATGAATAAGTGCTCAATTTTCAAGCAACCTGGCCACAAGAGAAGCAGTTGCCAAAAGTAATCACATGCAGATCCAGAAAATTAGGTTCGAAGAAGGATGAAATTCAAGGAGTTGCCAAGGCTAACCGTTGATGAGTTATTGTTTTCAATTATTGATGTTTTCAATTTTATTGTTACCTTAAATAAATAATTCTTTATATTTAGTATTCTTGTTACACGGCCTAAATATGTGTTGGTTGGTGATTTTAGTTTGCAATTAGGTTGTCAAATTGAGGAGAAAGTATGGAATTAATATGTGTTGGTAATTTTAGTTTGTCAAAAATCAGGAGAAAAGATGGAAAAGTATGTATTGCCTAAGATATCACGGATCGCTTAGGTGATCGTGCACTTGGACAGATATTGATTCTACCCATCACATAATCGCTTAAGTGATCTACGATCGCTTAATCGACCAAGTGAAAAAGAGAAGAATCATGAATCGCTTAAGCAATCATGCACCTGGGAAAATATTGATTCTGCCCATCACATGATTGCTTAAACGATCTACGATTACTTAATCGACCAAGTGAAAAAGAGAAGAATCGCTTAAGCGATATCACGAATCACTTAAGCGATCATGCACTTGGGCAGATATTGATTCTGCCCATCACATGATCGCTTCGCTTAATCGACCAAGTGAAAATTTAGCCGTCTTCTTCTTTATCCGTATCTCAACTCTGAAGCCATTTTCTTGCTCAAAATATGAACAAATAGGGTGTACGATTCGTTCAGTGGAACTTGACCGTTATTATATTTTAATTAAACATATAGTTCTTGTACGTCTATATCAAACATATATGGTGTAGAATGTTTACGTCTATATTAAACAGATTGGGTGTATGATTCGTTCAGTAGAACATGACCATTATTATATTTTAGTTAAACATATAGTTTTTTTACGTCTATATTAAACATATATGGTGTAGAATGTTTACGTCTATATTAAACATATGTCCATAAACTTGGAAAAGAAATATGGTAGTAAATTACCCTTAATCACTTAAGCGATCCCGTCTATTTAGCAGGCGATCGCTTAAGAAGGTTACAGCAGTTGTGCTGAAAACCTTATTGTGATAACAGGAGCCATTGTTAATTGTCAAAAAGTTTCTGAAAAATTCTAACACTCTCTTGGTCTACAGACTACAGAGTATATGGTTACAGGGTTCAAATTTTTATTATTATTATATTTTAGTGTTAAGCAAGACATTAAATCGCTTAAGCGATTAAACGAATTTCCTTTTGTAGAGGCGATCAAGGATCACTAGATCTTTGGGTCGAAGAGAACTAGATAACCATGCAAGCTTAGTGAACATATCTTCTTCTTCTTTCTTCAGAACATAAAGGGTGCGTTTGGTTGAATATTCCTATCCATATTCCCAATCCTATTCCTAAAATATTTGTTTGTTTAATTATTTAGGAAATATTAGTATATTTTTTTAATTAATTAAGACCCCTTAAGTTTATTAATTTCATTAAATACCCCCAGAAAAAAGTTTAAAAATTAACAGAAACACCCCCACCCACCCATACTTGCTAGATTCTGGCAACCACCGTCGGTGGTAGCGGAATCTATCACAACGGTCTACAAACGATCGGAACTGGCTGGTAATTCACCGATGTGGCCGGAAAAGGCCAGATTTGGCCATCATGGACGGCCAAAGAAATGGCAGTCGTTGATGGTCAACGACGGCCAAATCTTGGTCATCATTGATCAGCAACGACGGCCAGATCTAGACTTTTGTGGCCATCGATAGCCAGATCTAGCCGTAGATCTGGCCTTTTCTGGCCAAATCCATGGTCGATGTGGCCGGAAAAGGCCATATTGACGCCTTACCCGCCAGATCCGATAGGTCTGTATCGTAACACCCTTTTCCGGCTAGATTTCGGCGGTGGTGGGTAGGTAGGGGTGTTTTTGTTAATTTTAAAATCTTTCTGCAAGCTTTTATGAAATTAATAAACTTAAGGGGTCTAAAAGTAATTAAAAAAATAAACTAATATTTACTAAATAATTAAACAAACAAATATTTTGGGAATAAGATTGGGAATATGAATAGGAATATTCAACCAAACGCACCCTTTATGTTCTGAAGAAAGAAGAAGAAGATATGTTCACTAAGCTTGCATGGTTATCTAGTTCTTTTCGACCCAAATCTCTAGCCTTAAATTTGAGAATGATTATTGTACAATACAAAGGAAATTAGGCATGATCGCTTAAGCGATGCGAGATATCACTTAAGCAAATCATGACTTATGTATATAGGATTGCTTAATCGATATATAAAATTGAACTCCGTAACACTATGCTCTGTACTCTGTAGACCAAGAGACTGCCAGAAATTTTCAGAAATTTTTTGACTATTAACAATGGCTCCTGTTATCACAATAAGGTTTTCAGCACAACTGCTGTAACCTTCTTAAGCGACCAAAGCTAAATAGATGGGATCGCTTAAGTGATTAAAGGTAATTTACTGTCATATTTCTCTTCCAAGTTTATGGACATATGTTTAATATAGACGTAAATATTCTACACCGTATATGTTTAATATAGACGTAAAAGAACTATATGTTTAATTAAAATATAATAACGGTCAAGTTCCACTGAACGAATCGTATACCCTATATATTTAATATAGACGTAAACATTCTACACCATATATGTTTGATATAGACATACAAGAACTATATGTTTAATAAAAATATAATAACGGTCATGGTCCACTGAACGAATCGTAAATGGCTTAAGCGATCCTCTGTATTTGGATTTTATTTATTGTATTTCAGAAGATCGGTTAAGCAATTAACGCTATCTTAAACATATAAAGTGTACGATTCGTTCTCAGTAGAACATGACCGTTATTATATTTTAATTAAACATATAGTTCTTTTACGTCAATATGAAACATATAAGATGTAGAACGTTTACATCTATGCTAAACATATAGGGTTTACGATTCGTTCAGTGGACCATGATCGTTATTATATTTATATTAAACATATAGTTCTTTTTGTTTTGCATAAACAAAGAAAGAGCGAGAAGTACCTCGTGAAGTTTGAAGGGTTGAAGAGAACTAGGTAACCATGCAAGCTTAGTGAACAGATATTCTTCTTCTTTTCTCAGAACATAAAGATGTTAAGCTTGCATGGTTACCTAGTTCTCTTAAACCCTTCAAACTTCATGAGGTACTTCTCGCTCTTTCTTTGTTTATGCAAAACAAAAGAACTATATGTTTAATATAAATATAATAATGGTCATGGTCCACTGAATGAATCGTAAACCCTATATGTTTAGCATAGACGTAAACATTTTACACCTTATATGTTTCATATTGACATAAAAGAACTATATGTTTAATTAAAATACAATAACGGTCATGTTCTACTGAGAACAAATCTTACACCTTATATGTTTAAGATAGCGTTAATCGCTTAATCGATCTTCTTAAATACAATAAATAAAATCCGAATACACAGGATCGCTTAAGCGATTTGCTATATCGCTTAAGCGATTTGCTATATCGCTTAAGCGATCCTGTGTATTTAGACTTAGTCGCTTAAGATATCCAGTGTTATTTATGATATTGCTTAACCGATCCTAACCTTTTGCACTTGATCGCTTAAGCGATTTACGATCGCTTAAGCGATCATGAGCAAAGAATACACAACTGCCCACATGGACGATCGCTTAAGAGATCACTTAAGCGATGCTCGCGGACATGATCGCTTAAGCGATCATTACCGAGGCAGAATCATCTGCCCAGACCTATAATCGCTTAAGCAATCCGTTTGTATCGCTTAAGCGATTCTTTACTTTTACTCTTGGTCGCTTAAGCGATCTTGTTCGCGGCAGAATCAACATCTGCCCAGATCTATGATCGCTTAAGCGATTCGTGGCTTTTACTCTTGGTCGCTTAAGCGATCCCTTTGTATCGCGTAAGCGATTCTTCAAAAAAGAATCTTGGTCGCTTAAGTGATTTCAGATCACTTAAGCGATCTTGACTGAGGCAGAATCAACATCTGCCCAGATCTATGATTGCTTAAGCGATCCTTACCTATCGCTTAAGCGATTCTTTGTAAAAGAACTCTTGGTCGCTTAAGCGATTTTAGATTGCTTAAGTGATCATTTGTGGAAAACTCTTGGTCGTTTAAGAGATATATGCGGTCGCTCATATACGTAATTGTTTGGTACCATGCCTGTCTTTAAGTTAATTAATTTTGAAATGACTGCGATTGGGATACATTTCTACCTCACTTATTTCCCTCCCAAATCCGAAAAGAATTTGTATCGCAAAATTAAGTAATTTATATCAATCTAATTCATCACAACTCAAAATATAAGAGACATCAATGTAATTGAAAGTTTAAACTTAAAATCATCCATAATAGTGCCGAAACACAATAATTCCTAAGACATTTAACTCTAGTTCTGATTGTAATAAAATTTCCTCCACCCAAACAATTGCAAAGAAGAACCCAATTCCAAGTATCATTTTTCGTCCCATTTCCCTTCCATACATTCTCATTTCCCTTCTGTGACCTACCAACCAGCCTTTGAGAAGTTTTCAAATTCTGTTTGCCAGGAACCTGTCTGAGATCATTGTTTGGTACCATGCCTTGCCAGCAGCCTTGATTGCAGATGCTACCTCCTGCCAACCAGCCTTTGAGAAGTTTCCTCTCATTGTTTGCCAGGAACCTGCAAAATTATCCGGCACACACCTGTAGCCACGTCAGCTTTTGTAATTTAAAAAAAAAAAATCCAAAAAGTTATGGAGTGCAAGATTGAGAAGTTCACTTAGTTCGTCTTTTTCGGTAAACCTCCATATAAGCATGACACCTGCAGCATCAACACCACAACCCAAGTATTAACATCAACATCACATAAACTACAATATTCAAAGTCCAACTTCCATACCTTTTGATTGGGTTCTGGTCAGTCAAAACGGATCCATATGCCCCTGGAAGCACTCAACAGCTCAGCGTTCCCGACAGTTGCTCATTGTTTCGTCATTCAAGCCGTCCATCGGGGTGTTGGTCATGTCGAACTGAATAAATTTCAGGGCATATGCCCCACAATCAGCACTACAATAGGAAGAAAACAATAGCATTAGATCAACTTATAGAACAATTGTATTATGTAAGTTAGTTTTATACAAAATTTACCTTGACTCATTCTTTGGGATGGTAGAGTGCTTAACTGGCCACTTTCCGGTTAGTACTTGATCACCGAAGTGCTCAAACATCCCGCTGTCACGAAACAGCCGCGGGAACAATAATGACAGTGGCTCCAACTCGATCTCCAACTGCCTGTCTCGACAAATAATAGGGTTGCAGTCAAGGATCTTTAGCAACCCCTCCTCTAGATGCGCGACGACTACTATCCAGTGCATATCTCTGACGTTGATGATGCAGTAGACTCTTTTAACCTTTGCCCAACTGTGGCCATATTTGTGCCTTTCCCCCCGTACATACTGCATAATCCTGTCATCAAACTTAAAATCATCAAGGATGCAGTCCGAGTCTTCTAAGGCCAATCTTTTTCGCTTGGCTCATTTTGCTACACCTCTACCAACGGCCTTTTTAATTAAATTGCGATATGTCAAAACAAGCGATTGGCCAAACGCCACATCGATGATGGCACAGTCGGTATACAATAGATCACCATTACTGGTCTGTCGTTGCCTTATCAGTGCCAATACCTCATCGATGTGCTGCATCAATTAAAAACAACATGACAAGTATGGAAAACATAAGAAAAATTAAGGAAAATTAAGTGAAAATAACTCACCGAGTCCTCAAGCCACCTGCCCATCGTCAACAACTGTTCAAACCATTCCCGATGATAATCCCCTGTCTTACACTTTACATGGACATCACTTCCTGATTCATTGTAATAGGCATATAAGAGTTTTTTTCTTTTCTTTCTCTATTGGCCTATACAAATCGACCTTTGAGTCCATTTCTGCCTGCCCACTTCCTCCCCCTTCCTCCATTTGTACATCCTCGCCTCCTTCGCCTCCCACCTCACCCTCCTCTATTATTACTGCCCCACTTCCTCCACCAACCTCCTTAACCTCCTTAACCTCCTTCATTTTTGCTTCTTCCTCCATTTGTTTCTTAATTTTCTTCTTCTTTCCATGTGTTACTACCGTGTAAGGCAATTTGACAAACTTGCTCTTTCGGCTCTCTCTTTTCAGCCCAGGTTGCACTTCAACCACCTTTAATACTCCATCAACTTCCTCCTCCACCGTACCAACTTTCTCAGCCATCTTATCCACTTTCTGCTCCACCATTTTCATCCGCTCTTCTATCTTGCCAAACCTATCATAAAAGGCTATTGTAAAACTCTCAAATAGGACGTTTATGAGGTCAACTACCTCATTCTCCCGACGCCGACGTCTCGGCAAAGCGGTACTTATTGTACTGGTTTACTGAGGCATACGAACCTCTTCCTCCTTCTCCTCCTCCTCCTCATCCTCCTCCTCCCTTCCACCGATTGGAGCTTCATCATCCTCGGCGTCAACCACGTTCTCAAACAATGGCCCTACAACTGCCATCACATGCGTGACCCCTTCTAGGTCCCGCATCAGGCGGTCTATCCGTTCATCCCTTTCATCCTCCACTGGTTCGAAAGATATGACATACTCTTGTTCCGCTTCACCCCCAGTAGCGGTGAGAAAGGGACGGACGACTCCCTGCAATAAGAAACAAAATCAATGAGATTGAAGTGACATTTTAAAGCAACTGCATATTCAAAAGCTTAATCCTTTAATCTTACCCCAGCCGCTTCAATTTCAATGTCTATTTGGTCGTAATCCCAATGGATACACTTCTAGACATGCCACCGCAACATCCTAGGAAATTGTTGTCGCACATCCGAACTCTTTCCCCCCCCCCCCCTGCCTTAGCGAAGACAGGGACGGCCTCATACATCCAAGCCTACATTGTAAAAAAACAGTCCATATCATAATTCAAACACATATATTACAAAAAATATAACAAAAAGCTATTAATATTTACTTGCATTGCCCATGGGAAGCCAAACAAATTGTACGTGCTCGGTTTATCCTTCCCGACCCATTGGGACTGCTTTAACGCCATGTTTTTCCCTTGTAGGGAGTCCATGGTTCACTTAAATGATTCCCGTCCCCACAGATAAGAATTAAAGAAGTCAAAGTTGCTTGCAAACCTCACCCAATCCATATCAACGACTTTTGTTGAATTACCAGCCATTAGGATCGAATGTAAGAACAATACCAAGCACGGTTTGAACTTATCTAGATCGATAAACCGAACTCTTCTTATAATCTTCTCTAAATCGCATCCTGTAATAGACGCTTTCCCTTGCAAAACCTTCTCAGCCAACCTTATGGCTACCCCACTCTCTTTTATTGTCTTTGCCTTATCCTCATCTGGCATTTTCCCACATCCTAAGTCAGTCACCAACGCATATTCCATCATCTCAAAACGTAGTGGCTTTCCATCCACCACGAACCACATTTCTTGCTTTTTTTTGGCATTTTACTGAGTGCAGCAACATATAATGCACTCCCTGCCCTCAGAACGCCTTTTTTCCAATTTGTTCCGGTTTTCAAAAACTGACCGAAACAAGTCTCTTTGAATCGTCATTGACCATTCCTCAATCCATCTAAAATCCCCTTTATTCTCTCAAAAACATCCCAACTCGACCTGACCGTCACCCTTACAGGGAAGTACGGTACATTCTCGCTTACAATGTCCAACCCATAGTCTTTATAGTTTACGGTCCGCACAATCTGCGCAATCGATATAAACAAAATATCAGCAACAAAAAATTACCTCTGTGGTCGCTTAAGCGATTTCGGATCGCTTAAGAGATCTTGATTCTGCCTCGTGCAAGATCTCTTAAGCGATCTGAAATTGCTTAAGCAACCAAGAGTAAACTGAATGAATCACTTAAGCGATACGAAATATCACTTAAGCGATCTTAGATTTGGGCAGATGATTCTACCTCGCACAAGATCACTTAAGCGATCTGGAATCACTTAAGCGACCAACAGTAAAGATGAATCGCTTAAGCAATCTTAGAAATGGGCAGATAATCTGCCTCAGACAAGAGAGTAAAGATGAATTGCTTAAGCGATCTTAGATCTGGGCAGACGATTCTGCCTCGGACAAGATTGCTTAAGCGATCTGGAATCGCTTAAGCGACCATAAGTAAAAGAGATGAATCGCTTAAGTGATCTTAGCTCTGGGCAGATGTTGATTCTACCTCGGAAAAGATCGCTTAAGCGATATGGAATCGTTTAAGCTACTATGAGTAAAATGGATGAATCGCTTAAGCGACAGTACAGAGCAATACACTCCCAAAACAAATACGTACCCTTTCTTCACCGGCCTCCTCCTCCTCGCCGGACTCCTCCTCCTCGCCTGAATTCTCGCTGGCCTCCTCCTCTTCAGAACCGTTTTGCGATTCTTCTCTCTGTTGTTGTGTCGTCGTCGTCGTCGTCTATTCTGCCTATGGACCACCTTCACTGATCGAATGATCCATCGGAGCAGCCATTGAACTACTTGCGCCACCGAACTCTAGGATTCCAAGTGGCGTTGGGTTTTCGTCCTCATTATGAATGTCAGCCATGGTTTAGGATTGAATTTGGCGTGAAAATTTACAGTTTCGATCGGAAATCTGGACTGTATCGTTGAAAATCGCAGAGATTCCGTTTAGGGTTCAAGAAATCGATTTTAGGATTGAATTTGGTGTGAAAATTTACAGTTTCGATCGAAAATCACGACTGTATCGTCGGAAATCGAGACTGTATTCCATTTAGGGTTCAACAAATTGATTTTAGGATTGAATATGGTGTGAAAATTTGGAGTTTGGATCAGAAATCGCACAGTCTCCGTTTAGGGTTCAAGAAATCGATTTTTGCCCTAATCAGTTTCGATTAAGCGATTTGAATGGGTGGGGCGAACTTTTAAATTTCAAATTTTAAAAAATTTCATTAATTATGATTTTTCCCACATATGTTTTAATCTTTTCATTTTAACCCATTTTACATGTTTATTGAATCCTAACTGTGCCATGTCAGCTTCTCTAAATTTTAAAAATATATATATATATTTTCAAGGCCATTTTGATAAATTGAAACTTGGGATGGCCGGGGAGTTAAATTTTCTCAGTCATGCCTCTCATAAAGCATCTATTATTCAATACTACCTACTAGCTCATAAGAGTTCTTATTCCTAAGAACTAGCACCTTCGTCGTAGCTCTAATCTTCGATCAGACTTCGGTAACCCTTCCTCCCCTTAGTCCTCACTAGATAGCCTCTTTCAACTTTGTTGACTTGAACGTTTGAGTACCTATAGCAAACACCACACCGACGGATTGTCAGTGGCCTCAACCTCACAGGATCAATCCTTCCTCGTAGCCATAGATTTTTATCGTCTACATAAATTATAATAGACTTATAAAAAATTAAAATGATTGTGGTTGGAGATGATATGTGATATAATAAGTTGACATTTTTAATTTAAGTGAATATCTGATTTCTATATAAAATAAAAAATAACAATATTGTTAGAATAGATTTTAGGATTGGATCACATCATGTATCTATACAATATCCATGTAATAATATTTAGGCTTTGTCTCTAACCTTAGAGGACCTGTGTTTTGTGAGCTTGTCCATAGTCGCACCTAACTTCAAAATATGTTAAAGGCATCTATCTATCTTATTAATAACTAATAAACAACCGATAGATAGGGGTGGAAAAAAAAAACCCGAAAACCGAACCGGACCGAGAAACCGGACCAAAACCAAACCGAAAATTCGGTTTTTTTTGGGTTTCGGTTCGATTTCGATTCAAATATTAAAAAAAACCGGATATTCTGTTCGGTTTCGGTTTTTGAAAAAAAGAAAACCGGTTTTATGAACCGATATTTTAAAAAAATTATTGCATTTTAATTTTTACATTTTTATTTTGCATTTGCAATTCCAAACCCTAACACCATCTAACACTCTCACAATCTCAACTCTCACGGTCTCACACTCTCACTCAGTCTACCTTCAGTCTTCACTACTCACTACTCAGTCTACTCCAGTCTCCATTCTCCAGCTCGGCAAACGGCAGCTCCACTGCTCCAGTATGAGTCTACTCCAATCTCCACTCTCCAGCTCGGCAGACGGTAACCCCACTACTCCAGTACGAGTCTACTCCAATCTCCACTCTCCAACTCGGCAGACGGCAGCTCCACTGCTCCAGTACGGCAGTACTCAGATCTCAGACGCACTCGCGCCAACGCCGATACACAGACACTCACCTCAGACCTCAATAACCGTCAGTCTCTCTCTCACACTCTCAGAGTCTCTATCTCACTTGTCAGTTCTCACGCCGGAGTCACGCGGTCACGCCGGAGTCTCTCACTCTCAGTTCTCAGATCTGTTGCTTAACGGTCGGCAATCACCAGTCGCGGTCACCATTCTTCTTCCTTCACCAAGTCTCCACATCATCGTCTGTTTCCGGTGGGTGACCTCATCTCTTTGGCTTTTTTTCTTTGTATTTGTTGGTGACCTCGCCCACGACTCAGATATTTGATGTCTTGTAAATTTTTTTTTTTAATTATTCTTCTTGTTACAAATTTACAATGTGATGGTAATAACTAATGTGATGTGAGCTACCTAACAAGTTGTGGAACTTTTTTGTTTTGACAGTTGACATTTGACAATGGATTGGAATGTGCTTGCAGTTGGACAGTTATTGCTTGCTTGGAGGCCTCTTTTGAGATCTTTTTTGTGGATTTGTTATATTTATATTTGTCTTTGTTAACTGTGTTTGTATATCTTCTAAGTTTTCATTTCATTATTTGATTTGGAAATGTGCTTGTTAGTACTTAGATTTGTTTTGTGGAAATGTGTTTATTATGTTTGTTTTGTGGAAATGTGTGTGCTAGTTTTAATCATGTGTTTGATTTGGATTTTGTGGAAATATGTTTCTTATTTTATCCATTTCATGTGTTTGATTTGTAATTTTAGGATGTGGAAATGAGTTTATTATGTTTGATTTTGTGGAAACTAAGTTGGCAACAGGGGGCTATTTTTTTGTTTGTATAGTTTGTATATTTTTTAGTTTGTAATTGAGTTTGTATCATATCTTTGTTTTTGCAATCTTTGATTTGTAATTTTAAATTATTAATATTTGATTTTGATGTACATTCAAATTATATGAATTCAAATTCAATTACAATAGATATAAGTTTATTAACGTAATTGAATTTACAGTAGATATAAGTTTATAACTTTAGGTCATGTTAAAAAAAAATAAAAACCTGGAAAAAAAAAAAAGTGCAAAGTGGAGTGTGCAAATTGGGCTAAAAAGGCAGCCCATAACTTATGGGCCATAAGTGGAGTGTGTGAATTGGGCCGAAAAAGCAGCCCATCATTAATTTTATTAACCGGTTTAAAAACCGGTTAACCGAACCGAATTTTCGGTTCGCTTCATAACCGGTTAATAACCGAAACCGGACCGGTTTCGGTTCAGTTTATTTTTTAAACCGAAAACCGGTTCGGTTCAAAAATCCGGTTAACCGGTTCGGTTAACCGGATTTTTCCACCCCTACCGATAGACAGCTTTCAATGGCTGACAGCGGGAAAAAATTGAATAAAATCTAGATAGAGTCCTAAAATAAAACAAATTCTATCCTATATAAATTCGATTTCTAAGTTGATTGACACATATTGATCACGACTAACAATCTACCCAATGAAGCCATTAGATTGGCTACAAGGCCCACAACCAGTTACTTTGGTATCGTCATCTAATCATTTCATTGGCTTTTGTTGCTGGTTATCACTGCCAAAAAAAACTAGTTATGAATACAAATGGGCCGGTTGTTATTCGGGTGAAAGGTATTAATGAACCGGCTGGTGTTCGAGTTGAAAAACGTTGCTCAGAGTAATAATGGTGTGCAGGCCGGCATTCCTCACGTGGCTCAAAAAGCCATCGACGCCGGTCAAGACCTTGAACTAATTATCTTGGGGTATTGTTTTTCAACTTTCTAAGAATATTTATGGCCTTTGGAAAAATCTCTTCAACAAATAAAAGGAGTCAATTGAAATCCTTGGCTAAATTCCTAAAATACCGAACAAGCACACATCTCTTCACACGATGTAGGTTATATAGCTCGTTGCAGTCAAGTCACATAGCCCAACTCTTGTCATCAAGTAAGCATAAGTGACAAGTTGAATAGCAATTCATCATGCAAGTGTAGGGATTGAANCCTCAGGCAAAGAAGTGAGGAAGCCACGAGAGGAAGCGGGCGAAACTTCGGCAGTGTAAACAGGAGCGATCATGTGAGTGTAACCGACGCCAATACCAGCAACAAAACGACCCACCATTAGGAACGCATAGTTTGTGGCGAAACCCATCAGCAGAGCTCCTGCAAAGAATGTGGCCCCAGCTAGTACGATGGTGTAGCGCCGCCCGATCCAGTCGGAGGTGCGGCCGGCTGCCGCCGCACCAAACAGTGAGTAAAGGTTTATGATCCCCACCAGAACCTCCACTTCCACGTCGCTGATTTTGAGATCCTTTTTTATGTAGATTGCCGCCCCACTCATTACTCCAATGTCTGTCAAACAATAAAAAAAAAAACACACATGCATAAGATTTATCAAATCTCAATATTATACAAGTTTCTTTCTTTGTTTGTTTTCGTTAGTAATTAAGTTAAGTTACCATAGCCGAGAAACATGGAAGTCATGGAAGCTAGAATGGAGCAAGCGAAAGCAAACTTGTTGAGTTTTTGTTTCTGGGGAGGATCAAAATCTGCAAGAGTTTTGGGACGTTGGTCAGTAGCAGTATTCTCCGCTCCCAGGCTAGCCATGTTTGAAAACAAGCAAGCAGGCGAGAGAAAGAGAGAAAAGGAGATTAAGAGTGCATGGTGTTAGCTATCTGGTTTTTGAAGAGTGAATTTGAAGCTGCCACGAAAGTTGGAAGAGAGTTGAACTTATATAGAACAAGAAGGAAGTCCAGACTTCGTCTTACATCATTTCTTGGACCAATGAGTCCAACTATACTGTTTATCCATATAGAATTTGAAAATTCAAAGGTGTTGCAGTCTGAAAAGGGTCAGCGCGTTTTCTTACCCAAGGACCAAGGGAGGCTCCTTAGAGCTATCTCTAAAACTTTTTTTTTTATATATATATAAATAAAGAGTAATTTCATTAATTTTTAAATATAAAAATCAAAATTTTTATTCAAATCCAATAGACTCTTTAAATTTTAGAAGTGAATATTTTTTTCAAAAAGAAAACTTAATAAGAGAGATAAATCATAAATAAAATGCATAGAAACTTGTAATTTATTATTTAAAATTAGGATAAACAGTGAAATTTGATTCTCTAAATATGGAGAGTCAAACTCACTCTTTAATTTTTATTTAAAAAATAAAGAGTCTGTTTGACTCTTTTCTATGGATAAACTTCTTATAATAAAGAGTTTAGGTTAGAGCATCTCCAAATGGCTCTTTATATGAGTCAAACTCTTTATTATAAAGAGTTAATGCATACAAATAAGAGTCCAATGAATCTGTATTCTTTAAAAATAAATTAAAGAGTGGATTTGATTCTCCACATCTAGAGAGTCAATCTCACTCTTTATCATAATTTTAATTAATTAAATTACAAGTTTCAATAAATTTTATTTATTGTTTCTCTCTCCTATTAAGTTTTTTTTTTTAAAAAAAAAAAAAATTTCCTCCCACCACGATGGTCTTTTGAGTTTCTATATATTTATGTTCTGTTTTCTTTTCTCTAAAATCATAAATGCTTTATAGGAAAATTCAAAATAAAGAATTAAAATAAAGAGTCCATTAGACTTAAATAAAATTTTTGCTCTTTATATTTAAAAATCAACAAACATGCTCTTTATTTATAGGAAATATACTCTTTAAAATAAAGAGTACCAATGGAGATGCTCTTATATAAATAGTCATTTAGAGATGTTCATATTAATTAGATAATTGACTAATTGATTAATTAGGTAATTAATTAATGGACTCCATATTTTTATATTGTCAAGTCAATACTCAAAGTCGAGCCTCCCTTCCTTCCTTGCAATTTACATTTCACATACTCTTCAATTATTGGCATGGACTCTCTTTGTCTTCGACAATGACTACAACTACAGCCTCCATCTCTGCCCATCTCTTACATGTTCATTTATTCATTCATTATCATTTGTTCTATAAATATATAACTACACCAAGTGAAATTTTGAGTGCCAATGTGTCTCAATATTTGTTATGTTCTTGCTGCTTCAATCTTCATTTTGACATTAGGTTAGGAAATATTTCGATTGATTTTGAAACACCCACCTAGTGAAACTTTTTCTTTGGGTTAGACTTGTAAGATTTAAAGTGGCCACATGCCACAATTATTCAGTTAACATTATGCAGTTAAGGAGCGGTTTTAAAGAGTTGTTCAAGGTAAACTGTCTATCTTAATCCTTGATAGAAGTTATGAAAGGTAGTTGTTAGGAACAGAATATCAACTATAATTGGCATAGGCTAGATGATATCTCTCAAACATTCTCTCACGACTCATCATCCTGAAATTCACATTTGGTTACTTTTATCACTTAGGTTAACGACAATATAAATTTGACTTCTATCATCTCTGGATTAATTCTCTTATAACGCTTGGACAATATGGTTGGAGGTAAGTAATCCAGTTTGGCATTAAGAACACATACATTCAGTTATTTCCAGAATTTGCAAATTAAAATTCTGATACGCAAGCTGATTGAACCACTTCTTAAACTTGTCATGTAGTAGAAGGTTAACTTTTCTTTTAGAAATAATGTAAGCCAAACTTTAGAAATAGGAAACATAACACATGTATAAGAAATAATATAAGGTCTCCTTTGCTTTTGCATTATTATTGGTAGTCAATTCAATCAACCCATGCAAGCTAATGGACCACTCATTCTCAAAGCAACATAACCACATAATTTAATTTATTAAAAATATATAGAGAAAATAAGAAAAGGCAGAACCAAACACAAAAGAAATGACTTCAAAAGAAAGGAAAAGCACATAAACAAAAACAAAAAAATACCCACCATCCCCAGCTCAAAGGATCCAATCACATGCCAATTTTCAACGTTAATTGCTTTCATAATCAAACTCAATTTGTTGATCACAACATTCAGCTTCCCAAATTTTTTTTTTTTTTTTTAATGATTGGGAGTTTTTGGGTCAGTTTATGCGTACCTCAACTAATCTTCGAGATCCTGAAACTACCGGCCGAGAAAGAACTTCAGTGTTTACCACTATCAATACTTGAAGAGGAACTCGAATTCAAAACCTCTTGAGTAATACATCAAAGAGTTTCTATCAAACCATTCATTAGCTTCTCTAATTGTTGCAGCTTTTCCCGATTTGTCCTAGTATAGGACAAATCATAGTACCCAAATAACATTAAGCAAAGATATTGCTCCACCAAAATTTTCATCCTTAGTTGGTGATACCCAGATGGATTTCAATTAAAACATTCATTTATTTAGGAGCTGTTTGCTTTCTTTTTGTGTAAATTTTTTTTTTTTTTTTTTTTTTTTTTGGTAACCGGGATATCTAGGCTAATTTGTACGTATTTCAACTAATTTTCAAGTTATTAAACAACATATAAGCTCAAAGTATCAAGTAAATCCCAATATGATAAATGTCCTCAAAGTTTGAACCCAAAAACTTAAAGAAGGTAATAAACCTACTTAACGATCTTGTTTAATAAAACTGAATTGGTTTAAAATCTTAACAAATTTTATGATATAAAATAACTTATGAGCATCAAAATCATAGCAACGTAATAAACCAAACTTGGACAAACTATAGATAGAGTATATTGTATTTCACTGCATAATTTATGATTTTTCATTGCATCAGGTTTTGTCATTTTTTTCTTCTCCTCCTTCGTCCCTCTCACTCAAACATCATTATCCTTTTAGAAAGTTACACGAAAATATTTAAAACGGCATCATATTTACCAAGTTATCCTCTAGTTAGTAATGGGCTTAGACACAGCCCCTAACTGAACGTTACTAGAACCGTCACTGTTTCCGTCACCGTTGCCGAAAAGTTTAGTGTTTCTCTTCTTGCGCTTGGAATCCCTCAACCAATGGAAGTTACCGAAAAGGACCTGCATCTCTTCAAGGGTTTTACCCTGTGTTTCCGGGAGCATGGTATAAAAGAACAGCCAGGCTACCGTTGCGATTCCCGCGAAAAGGAAGAAGGCTCCGCCGATTGATATGGCCTTGTAAAGTGATATGAAACTCATTGATAGGACCCCACTTGTAACCCTATTCATTGCAACTCCCATACTCGCTCCCTGAGCGCGTAGCTGCAACGGGAAGATCTCTGAGCTGTAGACCCACGTGATGGGCCCCATACCGATCGAGAAGAACGCGACGTATGATAACACCGCGGTGAGGGCTAAACCAACGGCCCATGGTATCCTTACGTGGGAGTGATCAATGACCGTTAAAGAGAATCCGAGGGTGGCAAGGGACAGGATCATACCCGCCACGCTACTCAAAAGCAACGGCCGCCGTCCGATCCTATCAAGCAAAAATGTGGCCACTAAGATGAAAAGAGTCTTGACAAATCCGACGGCTACAGTTGCGAGTAATATGAGGTCATCAGATGTAATCCCGGCTTTTTCAAAGGTCCTGGGACTGTACAAAACGACGGCGTCTATACCCGACGACTGCTGGAAGAAATGAATACCAACGGCGCAGATTAAACAGTGACGAACCGCCGGTGTAGGATGAAGGAGGAGCTCTCTCCATACACCCTCACCGTGGCTACGTTTCTCAACCTGAACGACGTCGTCGTTGCATTCTTGGGGAATGCCAGCAGCTTCTTTAATATCGGCGAGTCTTAAGGCGGCTTCTTCTTTGGAGTCGGAGGTTCTGTTCAGGACTTTCCTGGCGTCTCCGAGTCGACCCTGCATGACCAGCCAACGAGGTGATTCAGGCATGGCTAAGACGGCGACGGCCAGCAGCACGGAGGGGATGGCGCCGATGCCAAGCATCATTCGCCATCCCAAGTGAAGTGACAGCTTCGAGAATGCGTAGTTTGAAACGTATCCCAGTAATATCCCTGCATTAATGAACACCTGTGGTGCAGTAATAAAAGTTTCTATTTTTAGTATTGGAAGAGTACTCTTTTATGGAAAATTCCACGAAAGTGGTGACTTTACGAGCTCTAATTAATGCGTAAAGTTGTCAAGGAGATGAAGAACAAAGTAATTCAAATTACCTCAGGGAAAGAAGTGAGGAAGCCACGAGAGGAAGCGGGCGAAACTTCGGCAGTGTAAACAGGAGCGATCATGAGAGCATAACCGACGCCAATACCAGCAACAAAACGACCCACCATTAGGAACGCATAGTTTGTGGCGAAACCCATCAGAAGAGCTCCTGCAAAGAATATAGCCCCAGCTAGTACGATGGTGTAGCGCCGCCCGATCCAGTCGGAGGTTCTGCCGGCCGCCGCCGAACCTAACAGTGAGTAAAGGCTGAGGATCCCCACCAGAACCTCCACTTGCACGTCGCTGATTTTGAGGTCCTTTTTAATATAGATTATCGCCCCACTCATTACTCCAATGTCTGTCAAACAAAACAAAACAAAAAAAAAAAACACATGCATAAGATTTATCAAATCTCAATATTATACAAGTTTCTTTCATTGTTTATTTTCGTTAGTAATTAAGTTTAAGTTACCATAGCCGAGCAAGATGGAAGTCATGGAAGCTAACATGGCGCAAGCGAAAGCATACTTGTTGCGTTTTGGTTTCTGCGGAGGATCAAAATCTGCAAGGGATTTGGGACGTTGGTCAGCATGAGTAGTAGTAGCAGCAGCAGTAGTCTGGGCTCCCTGGCTAGCCATGTTTGAAAATAAGCAAAGCTAGCGAGAGAGGAAGAGAAGGAGATTAAGAGTGTATGGTGTTAGCTATCTGGTTTTTGAAGAGTGGAATTTGAAGCTGCCATGAAAGTTGAACAGAGTTGAACTTATATAGAACAAGAAGGTAAGGCTTAGACTTCGGCTTACATCATTTCTTGGACCAAATGAGTCCAACCACACTGTTTATCTAATTAACCATTTATATAATATGAATTAATGGATTAATTTATCGTAAAATTAATCCATTAATTTGACGGAAACTTTCGTTTCAAACTTCAGTTCATAAAACGAACCTAATAAAAATCGTTTTTACATTAAAAAAATATATCGGACACACATTAAAATAACTTAAAACAATAACATCAAATAATAACGTACGTACAAAAATTTACGATAAAAGTATATGTCTTTTGCATGAGTCTTCGGATACCGAAAAGTTGAAGATTGGTAAGATTCAAGTTGTTTTAACATAAAGTATATTTATTTTATGTGTATTTCAACAAGTTTGTTTGAATAACATATCCAACCAAGGAGAGAGTGGATGTATAATATATAGTATTGCAAATTGCAAATAGTAAATTAATAATTGTACATATCTTTGAATTTATTATAATTTTTATAAAATAATTTAGTGGTAAGAGTTGGATATTTTGAATCTTGGTAAGGATCCAGAAATACAGCAGAATCGAAGCAAATTGGGCTTATTGTGGTCCCAAAATATGACAAATTTATGCACTGGCGTTCTTTTTTCTTTTTTCTTTTTTCTGGGGACTAAACGACAAGTTCCGACCCAAGGTTTGAGAAAATCCCAAATTAGTCCCATTAGTTTCATTTATTCCAGATTCGTACCCTTAAAGTGATGGAAAAATGTTTGATGTAATGGTAAAGGGGTAAATTGGTCATTTTACATGGGCGGCACACGTTAGTAGACCACCGCCTCTAACAGTCCTCCGGCGCACATTAGCAGTCGTTGTTCCCAACGTTTTTCGCTCTTTTTCGACAATTCTTCCACCCAAAATAACCATTATCACCACCATTTGAACCCCCATTCTCCCCTCTATAAAATCATACCATTCTCAACCCCTCATCACTCACCGATCTCCGGCCACAGCAACGAAAAAAGGCCGATGAACATGAACTCTCGGCCGACGAATGACGACTAAACGGTTGTTAGGGACATAGGGGTTTTATAGATTTGGGGACGGTGGTTGCATTGGTGGTGTCCAATTGGATTTTCACCGCCGGAATCGATCAGAATTCGGTGAAGAACATTGAAACCCTAAGCTTAACGGTGCTGACGATTGGAGGGGCAAATGAGTCGGGAACTAGAGGGGTTTTGGACGACGGACTACGGGGAAGGTGATGGACGTGACCAGGGGGTTTGACGTCGTCGGAAACAGCCCGGATCGGGCTGTTTCTGGCGAGGGTGTATAGTGACCGAGGGTGTTTTTGATATAATTTGAAAATAAAATGGTAAGTTTTGTAATTCTACTAATTTAGGGGTTAAAACATAATTTATTAATTTAGGATTAAGGGCATTATGGTAATTGCACCCTCTAGACCCTAAAAATTCATAATACTGTTACTTTAAGGGTGGAAATCTGGAATAAATAAAACCAATGATACTAACTTGGAATTTCGTCAAACCTTGGGTGGGAATATGTTGTTTACTCTTTTCTGGGTTATATACTTTGCATCACGTTGCAAAATAATAATAATAATAATAATAACTTTATATATATTATCCCTCAATTATTTATTTTCAATAAGCTTAATACTTTTTTAATTTCTTTATCATAAAAATAGGATCAACCACTAATAGGTCGGTTGAACTCCCCACTTAATAAGGCTTTGTTGAATGAGAGGATTATCCTCTCTTATAAACCAGTAGACTTGAGCGTGTCTAGTCGGTATGAGACTCCAACACTTCCCCTCACGGTCAAGCCCATATGTTGAGTCATGTATGTTATTGGAGGTAGTTGTCGGCTCTAACTCTTCACCCGCTAGTCAAGCACTTAGCTCAATTGAACATGAGCTCTGATACCATGATAGAATTTGAGGCGGGTCTGACACCTCACCCAATAAGGTCTTATTAAATGAGATGATTACCCCTTCTTATAAACTAGTAGGTTTGAGCGTGCCTAGTCAATATGGGACTCCAACAACCACCATTGGATAGCTTGATGATAAAAGAGTAAAAAGATTTTTCATGAACTCCTGAATTCGAGTTCCTCTATGCACTAATAGGGGTAGCTTGTGGCCACTAGGACTCTTACTTGACTGACAGTTTTAAGGCCCCGAATAATTGGTTGAGATACGCGTAAACTGGTCCAAACATCCCAATAATAGAAAAAAACCATGTTAAATTATTTTTTGCTTTTTTACTATCAAGTTACACTATGATGGTTTTTTTAAATTAATCAATCACCATAGCGCTGGAATAACGTTACCTTTTATATCAATTTTTAACCCTTAAAATCATAGTCTAAATTATAATTTATAAGGGGTTAACACGTTGAAACATAATATTTATTTTTATTTTTATTTTTATTAATAACGACAATTCTAGCCTTCACATACTGTTATTAACTAATTTGGAGCATTCTATAAAAAGAAAAATAAAAAAAAAAAAAATTATTGATCAAATATTTGGCAGTTTCTGATATTTTAACAGCAAATAATTGAAAAACAATAGTCCTTTTCAATTTTTTTTTTTTTTTTTAAGTTCATATTAATTTAATATTGAAAGTAAATACTGATATTTAGTGGACAGATTCTTTTAACACCCAATTCTTCTTTTGTTTTTTAGTCTATCACAATCTGTTTTAACCTTAATGATTGTCTTCAATTAACTATAGCATTACTTTAATTAATCTTCATTAATTTGTCACAATACCTTGGTCAAGTTTTCCCCTAAATAGAATTTGAATTTTCAAATTTTTTCCCCAAATGACAAAGACAATCTATGATCTAAGAAATTAGACTTGAACCTAAATTTTCGTTCTTATATCCTCCATTTATGTTATATTAGGTTAAGCTTTAGAATCTCTTACCTATTCGTGGGTAGTCCAAATGATTAGGGCAAAATATGGATAATATAAATAGGTATATAATCTTAAGTTTGATTTCTCATCTGAACATCCGTTATTAATTTCTGACAAACATACAAGAATAGACTAAAATAACACCAAATTAATATATAATTTAAACTATATATTAAAACTAAAAACAAACCCAACATCACATTTTATAATCATGCAAAATTTACCTGGTGACCATATATGTGTCAACCACATTGTTTTTTTCAAAAGTAACCAAATTGCAAAATATTTTCCACAGGCTAAAATCCAAAATTTTACTACTACAAAGATTTTTATTTTTTATTTTAAAGTAAAGTAAGTCAGTGAATAAGACATGAACAAAAAAGGGTTGCCAGCTGATTCATAAAATCTCAATCATATATGTAGCAATGTGAACCAAATTTTTTATTTCTAAATTTTTGGGTCAACAAAGATAGGCTTTATTTTTCAATTGAATAAATTAATTAATGGACCCACTTCACATTTTTATGTAGTCAATACTCAAAAGAGTCAAGCCCCCCTTCCCTCCTTGCAATTCACATTTCAACTTGCTCTCTTCAATTATTGCCTATTTAGCCTACTTTCAATTTTATTTTATTTTTTATTACCGAAACTCCGAATCAGTTTACACATACTTCAACTAATCTTCTTATAAGCTCAATGGATCAAGTAATCATAAATGCGATAGATAGTCACTTTATAAGACTTGAACACAAGACTTCTGAGCAACCCATTCAAATAGCTAAAGTCTTCCAATTTTTATTTTTATTATTAGAAAAAAAAATTAAAAAAATCCATTCTTGCTAATTTTAAATAAATATTATTAACCCTAGAAATTATTTAAAATCGACCATAAAAATATGTTCATATATTAGAAAAACTATTATAGTTTTTCCAAAAAAGTTAACACAAAATTTGTGTTTGGTTCACCTATTTTCAAAATATAATTCTAAATTATTCAATTTCTTTTAGACCCCCTAAATTTGTTAATTTAACTAAACAACCCTAAAAAAATTTTAAAAATTGACAAAAACACCCTAACAACCCAAATTTACCAAATTCCGGCCACCACTACCGGAAGTTGGCCGGAATATGATGTAATGGCCCACTATCGGCTGAATCTAGTCGGTAGTGAGCCGATCTAGCTTTTTTCGACCATATCCAACCGAAAAAGGCCAGATCTTTGGCCGTAAACAATAGTCAACAACGGCCAAAGATACAGCCGTTATTGACCATCAACGATGGTCATATCTTTGGCCATCGTTAACAACCAAATGCGGCCAGATTTGACCTTCAATGGCCAGATCTAGCCATAGATCTGGTCTTTTCCGACCAAATCTACTATGGATCGTGCCGGAAAAGGTTATATCGGCACACGACCGATAAGATCCATCTAGTCATATGCCAATACGGCAACTCCGGCCACCCTCCGACGGTAGTGGCCGGCTGTCCGTATTTAATGAGTGGATTGGAGGTATTTTTGTTAACTTTGAATATTTTATTATAAGGGTGTTTAGTAAATAAATAAACATATGGGGTATTTATGTTAATTTTTAAAATTTTATATCATAATACCCATCCAATTTAACATTTTTCGAAGATTATTCTAAAAATTACCCAATAATGAACCAAAGACCCTAAAACTCCCATAATAAGGGAATTATAATAATAATATACTTATAATATTCAACATAAATATCGTAAAATTTTTCTTAAAATAATATTGTTTGACTTAAAATTGGTCGGCTTTTGCTGGTGGCTAGTCCTAAAAGATTGTAACTAAAGCTTTACGAAAAGAACAGCCCTATTATAATAAAATAATATTTGTTTAATTTATTAATCAAGATCTTTATACAGGAACATTAAAATATTAAATTCAAACTTAATTATCTCACTGACTGGATTACGTATCACCTTATAGTTTTAAATTATATGTTTCTTTCTCATTATTTTTAATTGTTAGTAGGATTATTTAGGCTAATGTTTGTTGTTCAATAAATCCGGAGCGGGTAATTCCTCTTTTGGCCTGAAGATATCTTACGATATAGACTCCACGATCAAAGTCGAAAATCTCGCTATTTCCTATTTTTAAGTTTATTCCTGATTCAATCTTGTAACGGTGAGATTCTGGGAATCTTTTTATAATTAATTTTGGGTTAATTTCGTTGATCCATTTGGTACCTAAAATGACTAAAATAAATTGGGTTGGGAATTGACCCGGAATATGGGGGTTCTGTGGGTCAAACTCGGGTAATTAAAAAACCCATAACATGTGAAGGATAATGAAAATAATTATGGAGAAAATTAAACAAGTTACTTGAGCTGTACCTCATGTTTTGTTTCCATTAGTATATAAATATAGGAATATAAAATAATTATTAATTAATATAAAAATAAATAATATCATCAAAATTTTAATAATATCTTAGATATATGATAAAACAATATCTTCGGGTCTGTTTGTTTTATTATTTTATATAAGATTTTGAGAATAATATTGGGTAGTTGAATAGGGGAGTATTACGAGGTAAAACCTATAAAAAAACCCCTAGGTTTGCTAATTTAATTAAACACCCCAATATATAAAAAATTTGTAAAATGACAAAAACACCTCCACCACCCGCAATGCCAGATTCCGGCCACCATCAGCAGAATCTGGCCGAAAAATTGTGTAACGACACATACCGGTAAGATATGACGGGTATGACATCGATATGGCCTTTTCTAATCAGATCTGACTAGATCCACCACGGATCTGGTTGGAAAAGGCCCGATCTATGGCCAGATGTGGCCATCGACGGCCGCAAAAGTCCATCTTTGGCCGTCAGCTATGGCCAAATCTTGGCCATCGTTGATCGACAATGACGACCATATCTTTGGCCGTCGCTTACGGCCAGATCTGGCATTTTCCGGGTGGATCTGGCCAAAAAAACCAGATCGGTGAATTACTGGCCAATTCCGGTCGTGGTGTAGGCCGTTGTGACAGATTCTTGAATCTGGCAAGTATTGGTCAGTGGGGGTGTTTTTGTTAATTTTTAAACTTTTTTCTGGGCGTATTTATGAAATTAATAAACTTAAGGGGTCGAAAAGTAATTAAAAAAATATAGTAATATTTCTCATATAATGTGCCAAACAATATTTGGGGAATAGGATTGAAAATATGGGTAGAAATATGGAACCAAACGCACCCTTAATATTTTAAACCAAAAAGTGTAGAAGTTGCTTGATAATTGTCAAAATGTTTTTTTTTTTTTTTTTTTTTTGGGTAACTGGGAATGTCCAGACAAGTTTGCGTGCACCTTAATTAATCTTCTAAGGCCTTAAAATTAACGGATCGTATAATACTCCAATAGCCATTCTTATTAAAAATAAGAGGAATCAAACTTAAGATTACTTGAGTAATATACCCATGAATCTCAGTTGATTGCCTGACCATCCAAAAGTTGGTCAAAAAGTTGAATAAATAGAAAATAAATCAAACCAATTGCAATCTCTATTAAAGAACTCTTATACTCAGGTTGGAGGGTGTATCTACCTTATTATACTCAAACCCTTTTCCTTAGAACAAGTTATAAGAAAGTTTTTTCCTCACTCTGTGGTGCGTACAGCTATCTACGTTATTGTACACAACCTCTTTGCATATAACTAGTTATAAGAAGGTTTTTTCCCCTCTCATTGGTTCCTGGGTGTATCTACCTTATTATACTAGGTACCACTTAAATCGTAGGAGCAGGCAGATTCAAATATGAGACTGTATGCCTTAACCACACATCCTATCACTTGAGCTACCCAAGAGTGGGTAAGTTATAAGAAATTTTTTTTTTTCAACCAAGGTATCCGAGCCAGCTTACGTGCACCTCGACTAATCCTTAGGAAAGGCTAACGTAACAATTCATCCCATGACCGCCCACTTAAATCGCGGATGCTAAGTTATAAGAAAGTTGTTTAAACTCTAAGTTTAAAATTGGAATTTTCGTCCAGCCTTACTATCTGTTTAATAGAAAACAATAATAAATAAATTAAGTTAAACTCTTGCTTTACAAATCTAAGCTGGAAAGTGGAATTCTCGTCTAGCCCTAGTATGTCCACATCTGGTTACCACTTTATAACATGGAGTTTATAAAGAATTAGAGTTAAAATATAACACATGAATATAAAATGTACAAGTTGTTAGTCCCTTTCAAGATTTACATCAATTTGTTGTTTGTATTTTTAATGAATTCAGGGAACAGATTGGTGGAATTGGACCTAATTAACCAGTTTTTGCCCACTTTAAGATATGTACATTTATGTTTAATTTTTGAGCTAAAAAATCACTATGTTGCCTGTATTTTTAGGTGCCAGCCTGTGTAAAAAGAAAATGAAAGAGATAGGTGCCAATCGGTGTAAAAGTTAAGTGAAAGAGATTATACGATGATGATAAAGTGAACTTAGGTAGAATTCAAATGCAAAAGCTAACTCAAAGGAGGAGGAAGCCCAATTGCATATATACATCCTATGTTTTAAAACCCAACCTGGGGTGAAACTCGGCAAAGTGGCTAGGTCTTAGGTTGACTAGTTTGACTGGCAGGTCAAATCAATGTCCAAAAGTTTGAAATTTAATAAAAATACTCCTAAAAATTACATGGAAATCCCTATAGGTTTGAAATCTTGCAAAAATACCCCAAACACCACTGTCGACGTTGGTAAATAGGGTCAGTTTCCGGCGATGAAAACACTCTTTATCACCATGAAAACACTCCCCTCAGCCTCCTAACCAAAACCCATCTCACCCTTCCCTTGTTCGCCTCCCTAGTCGACAACAGGCTTTTTCCGGTGACATTATTTTGCAATTTTTGATTGATTCACTCACTAAAAATCGTCGCCGTTGCCACCATTGCACTAACTAGCCATTTCTTTTCAAAAGCCCTAACATTCCAGCCTTCAATTGTTCATGGATTGATATCCTAATTTTTAGGGTTTTCAATTAATAGGAAAATTTGTAACTTGACCCAGTGAAGGCTCCAGGAACCGGTTGAATCGGCTAGACCAGGCCGGACCGAGTTTTAAAACACTATATACACAATAACAGCTTACTAACTCGATAATATGGGATAAATACAACTTTTAACACGATCCCTCACATGTAGCTTTAATAACATGATAAAGTAAACTTAGATACAACTTATTCCCGAAGGTTAGCTCTAAGAGAGTAAGAAATCTGACCACATATACACTTATTTATCATAGGCACCTTTACAATATACAATTATTACTTTACGAAATACAAAAGGTAAATTTGTCAGTCAATCCTTGTAAAGAAAAGTATAAGAGGGCACCATTATAATATTCAATTATCACTTTTTACTATTTCCTCACATGTAAGTTAGGTTATAATTAAAATATTGTCATATTAGTAATTAAATTTTAATGGTAGGTTAGCTCAAGGAACATAAATTTCAAAGTCTTAATTATAATAATGAAGCTTTACAAGAAATTTTGAACAAGGATTAAGACTTTTAATCACAATAATTTAACAATAAAAAGTCACATCTAATCTTACTTAATTTTCAAAGTATCCTTCTAAGTAGACACTTACTTTGACCAAATTACCCTCCATGTTGAACAAATATTAAAAAAAAAATATAACATTCTTTTAAAAAAATTAAAAAAATATCGAAAGATCTGAATCAATCAGCTTTTATGTTTATTTATGTTAGGAATTGTTCGGTACATCTTTTCAAGAAAAAACTTATTGGAGTAGATATTATGATGATATAATTTATATGAAAAAATATAAAATTATAAAGAATTTTTAATTTTTAATTTTAAATTTTAAATTAACAAATAAAGGTTTAATATAGGAATATATTTTATGTTTTAAAATTTTAAATAAATTAAAATAGAAAGTATTAGAAACGTATATGACAAACTCAAATTTCTTTTCTTAAATTCTTTAAAAAAGAAATTTTGAAATTAAAAAAAAAATAATTTGGTTTTAATACTTTTTCTGACAATTAAAAGTGACAGGCAAAAAGGACTTTGAAAGCACTTTGTCATAATGGACGGTTGGTGATGAGAGAAGTGAACTGTATGTATACTAGTCAAGTTAGAGAAGTGAGATGATGGGAAGCACGCGTTGAAAAAATACCGCCGTAGATTAGATTCGATTCGATTCCAGACGTGGGACCACCGTTAATTATAAGAGATTGACATTCTACAGCTCAGCAACACCATAGTCCACCTCACGTGCCTTTGAATTTTGGACTCATCTATTATTATTTTTATTTCCTTAAATTAATTGAATTTCAAGATTTTATTTTACGAAACTTGCGTGTGCGGTCTTCAATAACTCAGAATTTAACATTTGAAGAAAATCACATAAAAAAAAAAAATAATATAAAAAATTAATTATAAATGAGAAAAGATAAAAATTTAAGACCGTTTATTGGTTGTCTTATGGATCTTTGTCGAACAACCGAATTGAGTTATACAATTATTAGGTTAAGATTCAATATTTCAGCTTAAAAATATTTGAACATCCTCTCCTCACATACCAAGATTTTTATTTTATTTTATTTTTTTGTGGCGGATGGGTTATATATACCCTCTCTCAGAGCTGTTACCTGGTCGATTGTGTGCGTTATGAGGCTACTACATGGTCGTGTGTGTTATGGAAAAGAGAATTGTGTCTTACAAGAATAGGGTCTCATAGAAGGCAATTCCATCTTTGTCCCTTAGTCAATTACCAAAATGCCTTCACTTTTATTGAATTCTCTATGATTTTCTATCTCTTTTCACTCCCCACAAAATCAACTAGTTTTGAGTGAAAAGACTATTTTACCCTTAATGCAAATTTAAGGCATTTTCTTCAAATTCTCTTAAAATAATCCTAACAAAATTTAACTAAGGGCTATACAACATAATTTAAATCATGTACCTCAATGTTGACTGTTACACTTCAATTATTGCCTATTTATCCTATTTCCAATTTTATTTTATTATTAATAATAGGATATTCGTACCAATTTACACGTACCTCAACTAATTTCTTTATTCTATTAAATACCCTACAAACCCAATAGACCAGGTAATCATAAATGTGATAAGTAGCTACTTTGTAAGACTCGAACACAAGACTTCTGGGTAATCCACCTAAATGGCTAAAGTCTTAGTATCTAGCCGCAAACCGATTGATTACTTCCATTTTTTATTTTTATCATTAGAAAAAAAAATAAAAAAAAAATCCATTCTTGCTAATTTTAAATAAATATTATTAACCCTAGAAATTATTTAAAATCGACCATAAAAATATTAAAACTCCCATAATAAGGGAATTATAATAATAATATACTTATAATATTCAACATAAATATCGTAATAGTTTTCTTAAAATAATATTGTTTGACTTAAAATTGGTCGGCTTTTGCTGGTGGCTCGTCCTAAAAGATTGTAACTAAAGCTTTACGAAAAGAACAACCCTATTATAATAAAATAATATTTGCTTAATTTATTAATCAAGATCTTTATACAGGAACATTGAATTCAAAACTTAATTATCTCACTAATTAGATTACGTATCACCTTATAGTTTTAAATTATATGTTTCTTTCTCATTATTTTTAATTGTTAGTAGGATTATTTAGGTTAATGTTTGTTGTTCAATAAATCCGGAGCGGATAATTCCTCTTTTAGCCTGAAGATATCTTGCGATATAGACTCCACAATCAAAGTCAAAAATCTCGCTAGTTACTATTTTTAAGTTTATTTCCGATTCAATTTTGTAATTGTAACACCCACATGAAGGTGCGCAATTTAATTTATGCTCTTATACCTTTAGTTTATTTTTTTGCTAAAGTTATTTTGAGGAGATGTGAATAAAATGTCTTAAACTTGCATTAAGGGTAAAATGATCTTTTCACTCAAAATTAGTTGATAAAGTGGAGAGTGAAAAGAGGTAGAATTTCATGGAGAATGTATTAAAAATGAGGACATTATGGTAATTGACTAAAGAACATAGATGAAATTTTAAAGAAAGTACAAGAACAAAATGGGAAAGTATGCATATTAATATGAGATATTAAGAGTTCAAGCAAAAAGACGCTATCATTCTCTACTCTCTCTCACGCCACTTTTAGTGATTATTTTACGAATATACTACCTAGAAATAAAGCATTACAGTAACAGTATTATATAAACCCAATTATGATATGTTTTGGGCAAGAGCGACTGAGATAGAGACAAGAAAACAAAAAACTCGGTGAGATAACTCTTTAGTACTTATAATAACTCTTTGTAACTTAGCTCGTTGGTACACTCGGTTACATAACAACGGAAGTATGTTTTGCGTTATAAGCAGTCGAACTACCTCAAAAAATATTTCTTATTCTTTGTTATTTAATGATTATTATTACACATTCATCATCGCTAATTCATTGATCCATCAGGATTACGCACTAGTCTTAATGGTTCTAACATTATCAATCACGTACTTCTGATTGGTGTAATTTTTTGCATCGACAATCTTTTAAGCAAATAATTTTTTATAAATATTCTTAAATTTAATTATATTCTTAAATAATAGTGAACCATATCCAAATTATGAACCGAATAACGAGCTAAACCCGAAACCGGGCATGTGATTAGAAATTAATTAACATTAATTACAACGTTGATTAGTTGTCAAGTCAATTAAATTATTGCAACATGTCATTAATTTTTGTTCATTGTTTATGGTGAGATTCTGGGAATCTTTTTATAATTAATTTTGGGTTAATTTCGTCGATCCATTTGGTACCTAAAATAACTAAAATAAATTGGGTTAGGAATTGACCCGGAATATGGGGGTTCTGTGGGTCAAACTCGGGTAATTAAAAAACCCATAACATGTGAAGGATAATGAAAATAATTATGGAGAAAATTAAACAAGTTACTTGAGCTGTACCTCATGTTTTGTTTCCATTAGTATATAAATATAGGAATATAATATAATTATTAATATCTTAGATATATGATAAGACAATATCTCCGTTTGTTTTATTATTTTGGATAGGATTTTGGAAATAATATTAGGTAGTTGAATAGAGGAGTATTACGAGGTAAAATTTATAAAAAAAAATCCCTAGGTTTGCTAATTTAACTAAACACCCCTATATATAAAAGTTTTGTAAAATGACAAAAACACTCCCACCACCCGCAATGCCAGATTCCGGCCACCACCGACAGAATTTGACCAAAAAATTGTGTAACAACACATACCGGTCAGATCTAACGGGTATGACATCGATATGGCCTTTTCCGACCAGATCCACCACGGATCTGGTCGAAAAAGGTCAGATCTACGGCTAGATGTAGCCGTCGATGGCCGCAAAAGTCCATCTTTGGCCGTCAGCTACGACTAAATATTGGCCATCGTTGACCGATAACGACGTCCATATCTTTGGCCGTTGCTTACGACCAGATCTGGCCTTTTTTGGCTAGATCCACTGTGGATCCAGCCAGAAAAAACCAGATTGATGAATTAGCAGCCAGTTCTGGTCGTGGTGTAGGCTGTTGTGACAGATTCCGGCTAGCACCCATGGTGATTGCTAGAATCTGGTAAGTATGGGTCAGTGGGGGTGTTTTTGTTAATTTTTAAACTTTTTTCTGGGCGTATTTAAGAAATTAATAAACTTAAGGGGTCTGTAAGTAATTAAAAAATATAGTAATATTTCTCAAATAATGTGCCAAACAATATTTGGGGAATAGGATTGGGAATATGGGTAGAAATATGAAACTAAACGCACCCTTAATATTTTAAACCAAAAAGTGTAGAAGTTGCTTGATAATTGTCAAAAAGTTTTTTTTTTTTTTTTTGGGTAACTGGGGATGTCCAGACCAGTTTATGTGCACCTTAACTAATCTTTTAGGGTCTTAAAGTTAACGGACCGTATAATACTTTAGTAGTCATTCTTATTAACAATGAGGGGAATCAAACTTAAGACCACTTGAGTAATATACCCAAGAATCTCAGTTGATTGCCTGACCATCCAAAAGTTGGTCAAAAAGTTGAATAAATAGAAAATAAATCAAACAAATTGGAATCTCTATTAAAGAACCCTTATCCTCTCTTTGGTTGGAGGGTGTATCTACCTTATTATACCCAAACCCTTTTCCATAGAACAAGTTTCTTATAAGTTTTTTCCTCACTCTTTGGTGCGTACAGCTATCTACGTTATTATACACAAACCTCTTTACATATAACTAGTTATAAGAAAGTTTTTTCCCCTCTCATTGGTTCCTGGGTGTATCTACCTTATTATACTCAAACCCCTTTACATATAACAAGGTACCGCTTAAATCTTAGGAGCAGGCAGATTCAAATATGAGACTGTGTGCCTTAACCACACATCCTACCACTTGGGCTACCCAAGAGTGGGTAAGTTATAAGAATTTTTTTTTTTTTCAACCAAGGTATCCGAGCCAGCTTATGCGCACCTTGACTAATCCTTAGGGAAGGCTAACGTAACACGACTGCCCACTTAAATCACAGATGCTAAGTTATAAGAAAGTTGTTTAAACTCTGAGTTTAAAATTGGAATTTTCGTCTAACCTTACTATCTGTTTAATAGAAAACAATAATAAATAAAGTAAAACTCTTGCTTTACAAATCTAAGTTGGAAAGTGGAATTCTCGTCTAGCCCTAGTATCCACATCTGGTTACCATTTTATAACATGGAGTTTATAAAGAATTAGAGTTAAAATATAACACATGAATATAAAATGTACAACTTGTTAGTCCCTTTCAAGATTTACATCAATTTGTTGTTTGTATTTTTAATGAATTCTGGGAACAGATTGGTGGAATTGGACCTAATTAACCAGTTTTTGCCCACTTTAAGATAGGTACATTTATGTTTAATTTTTGAGCTAAAAAATCACCATGTTGCCTGTATTTTTAGGTGCCAGCCTGTGTAAAAAGAAAATGAAAGAAATAGGTACCAGTCAGTGTAAAAAGTAAGTAAAAGAGATTGTACGATGATGATAAAGTGAATTTAGGTAGAATTCAAGCGCAAAAGCTAACTCAAAGGAGGAGGAAGCCCAATTGCATATATACACCGTATGTTTTAAAACCCAACCTGGGGTGAAACTCGGCAAAGTGGCTAGGTCTTGGGTTGACTAGTTTGACCTGATATCTTCCAAATAAAGATCTAATTCGGATTTCTTAGTGGAAATGAAAACACTCTCATAGTTGTCAAAATCCTGCATCGTTTAAACAGTTAAGTGTCAAAAGTTAAAATTAAACAATAAACAATACTTTATTTATCATAAGAATATAAAAACTAAAAAGTATAGTGACTTACAGAAGAATGATCTACATGCCTACTAAGAGTAAGACCACTCGCAGGAGAAACAACTGAAGGTGAGGCAGGAACTTCTTTAGAACACTGAGCCTCGTAAGGTTGAAAAAGCTTTTGCAAGTTATTCTTAACAACCTCCAACTTCCATGTGGCAGTAGTTGAATCATAAACTTTGTTGAAAGCATACTCCACAAACTGAAACTTGAGACGTGGGTCAAGAATAGTTGCAATCGTCAACACAAAACTATAAGAATCCTAATATTTTATAAATTTTGGGATCATTTGTTCCGCCATGCTCCTAACAACTTCATCCTCTCTTTAATTAAACACAACTGAATTTCTCACACACTTTTCAGGTATAAGTTTGCTGTAGGATATTTAGAACTCGAGAATAAAATCGTAATATCATAAAATGGTTCCAAGAACTTGCATATCCTCGCCCCCCTATCCCATTCGTCATCTAATAGACAAAATTTATAACTGAAATCTATTGTTGATAAAGCCACAAACACAGGACGATATATTAAAGCCGTTTCAAGCATTAAAAATGTCGAATTTCATCTAGTGGAAACATCCAAACTCAACCCCATTGACCTTTTCACTCCTATTTGTATAGCAAGTTCTCCAAACTTGATTCTTCTAGCCTCAATTGCTTTAATATATTTCACACTATCTCGAATCTTATTTAAAGCGACATTAATAGTTTTTAACCCTTCTTGAACAATAAGATTCAAGATATGTGCAGAACATCGCACATGGAAAAATTCACCTCTACATAACAAAGCATTCTGCACACAAAGCTGGTTCCTAAAGATATCCTCCATCCTATCATTACTACTTGCATTATCCAAAGTAATTGAGAAAATTTTCTTTTCAATTCCCTACTCTTGCAAGAAATTCATAATATTATCTGCCAAAACAACCCTTGAGTGTGGAGGAGGAATATGGCAAAAGTTCAATATTTTACTTTGTAACTCCCAATCCTCATCTATATAATAAGCTGTCAAAGAAATATGTCCCTCAGTTGTACCAGAAGTCCAAACATCAGAAGTTAAGCAAATTCTACTAGTAAGCCTCCCTAATTCAAGCTTAGTTTTTTTCTTCATCCTTTCATATATTTTTAAGCAATCCGCCTAAGCGGTGTTCCTAGAATAATGCATAAGCTCCTCACACACATACGAAAAGACTCTCCTAGTTCCTTGATTCTCCACATATGAATATGGATAATTATGTTGAATAATTGATAAGGTCATATATTCACGATAAGTCTCTTGACTAATCTTTCTACTTTGTAATCTATGATCATGATCAATCAATAATTGCCCTACATCATAGTTGGCACGTTTTGGACAGTTTCCCATATAACGCTTCAAATTTTTAGTCCCATGTGTGATACTACCATATGCATAAGATTTATTGCATGCCTTACACCTAACCCTCTCATTCTTATTCTCATCAACATATGTCTCAAAATAATTCCAAACTTCTGATGTTTTATGTTTATTTCTAGAACTAGTTGTAGGAATACTATAATTAGAAGGAGGTGGCATTATCTTAGAAGCATCGTCACTTGCTCTCATGTTAACCATATCCATATCTATAGTTTTAGAATCCGTCATGTCAATGCTTCAGACTATATATATATATATGATTGATAGGGTAATGTTACAATAATATTAATATATTAGGTCTTTCACACACACTCAAAGGATAATACAATAAAATAAAGAAACAAACATCAAAGACACCATAACTAGAATAAAATTATCAAACTGTGAGATAAGTTATTTAGTTCAATGGTAGGTGACTTCACAACCACCATCAGTCACATTTCCTCTTCAGTAATAAATAGATTAAAGTGAATCAAGTTTCACAGAATATAATTTCTTATTCATATAGATACAGTTTTCTGACCTCCATATTCAAAATGGATGTAAGGGAAGAGAGAATTAAAGGCTTAATGAAGCTGAAGGTGCTCATAACCAAGTTGCAACGACGCCGTTTGTTCTCAACATCTAGAGCTCGAGCTAATCTCAACCAAGTGGATGAAAATGGAAAAAATGGAGAAAAAGGATCTGGTGGAACAGTGAAGAAAGGTCATTTTGCAGTTGTTGCAGTAAAGGGTGAGAAACCAAAGAGGTTCACGTTAGAGTTGGGCTACCTGAACAACCCGGAATTCATTAAATTATTGGAGCAAGCTCAAGAAGAATTTGGATTCGAGCAAAAGGGTGTTCTTGCAGTGCCTTGCCAACCTGAAGAACTACAGGATATTCTAAATTTAAAGAGAAATAGAAGAGCCATTACTGAATGGTAGAGTTCAATTTATTCTTCAAGAAAAAGATTTTATTTAATTACATTAACTCAATGTCTTGATTTCTTGGAGCAGAGATATTGGATAGATATCCCAGGTGTCACATATCAACATATCCCTAATAAGACTAATTAAAATAGCGAAGATGAGGACAACTAACAATGGGTCATGACTAATTTGGACTCATCTATGATCTTTCCAATCCACATCTGGGGTAACCTTCTCTGATTCTAAATCTTCAAATTAAAGTTTTAAAGATGAATACTACCAAAATGAGGCTCTTTCATCAATATTACAACTTATTATTCATCGACCCTACTTAGCTCCAAAGCTTACAGTAAAGACATCTATCTATGTACACTCAAACCCAAATTCAAACAAATGAGAATGACAGAATTCAACCTTTTTTTAATTCAACATTTTGGGTGGCGAGAGATCCTAGTGGATCCTATTCTCCACTAACGTTAATTCCATATCCCTATCCCACCATAAAAGGAACCAGAGTGAGAGAAATGAGCTGCTGAAAAAGCAGAACCAACACACAATTATAGTTCGTGACAGAGATTTCACGAATTGTAATAAGCCAAAATATACAAATCTTGTGAAACATATTCTACCCAACAACAGCATGATCACAAAGGTCAATTAAGCATCAAACAAGCTGCAGCTTTTTTGGAACAAAGATGGATACAATAAAAACAAATCTTGAAACCCAACTCACCGATCTGCGACTGCAATGGTAGGGAGGAGAGCCGCGAGTTTGCGATGGAGAAAGAGAGGAGATGACGAGATGACGCCCGAGTCTCGACGACGTGAGAGAGAGGAGATGATCGACTGACGAGGATGAGTGAGGGCGACGATGGGACTAGGAATGGGAATGACGGATGAGAGATTGAGAGTTTAGAGAATGAATGAATCAGGTGAGGTATACTGATGAGTGATGAGAGATTGAGGGGTGGGAGAGAATTGTTATTTTGATTTTTGACATTTTGTTTTAGAGTTAGGGACTTAGGGTTAAGGATTTGCAAAAACGGGTACCAGCGGGTGCCCGTGGGTTCACCCATATAACCCCTCAATAATATGGGTACGGGTTTAAAAAACGGGTCCAATATATTAAACCCATACCCCATATTTTTTACCCAAGTATGGGCGGACCCGTGGGTCTGGACCCGTTTTGCCAAGTCTAGTTATGGTAGAGTAAATGATGCCCTACAAGTTGAAAAGAAGGTTGGCTGTTTGAATCAATTAGAAGTTGCTGGACAATATGACAAAGTTTATTATCTCGTTGAATTGCTTCTTCTAAATCTCCCATAATTGCAAAACAACCAATGGAGAATGCATTATATTCCCCTTCCTCCTGTTTCCGTGAAAGAGCATCTGCGACTTTATTCTCCAATCGCGAAAAATATTGTATTTCGAAATCCAACCCCAATAACTTGATAACCCACTTCTGTTGACTCCCACCTAGTAATTTTTTATCAGTTTAGAAATGCAGACTCTGTTAATCAATTTTGATGATAGAATAGTGTCCTAAAAGGTAATGGAGAAAATCATGAATAGCTAGAACTACTGCCATGAGCTCTCTTTCATAAACTGATTTCAATTGTGACTTCATTGATAACCCTTTACTCAGAAAAGTGAGTGGTATGCCCTCCTCCATCAATACTGCCCCTAATCCACTACCCGAGGCATCTGTCTCAATCATAAACTTTTAGGAAAAATCGGGCATGGCCAATACTGGCACATTGGTCATTACCTTCTTCAATTTTTCAAAAGCTACTTGGGTAAATTCCTTCCATTCAAAAGCATCCTTTTTTAGTAAAGCGGTTTAAGGCGAGGGAATCTTATCATGACCTTGAACAGAACACCAGTAGTAGCCAGTTAAGCCGAGAAACCCCCGGAGAGCTCTCACATTCTTCGGAATTGGCCACTTGAGGATGTTATCTACCTTTGATGGATTAACAGATATCCCTTCAGCTAAGATTATATGCCCCAAATATTCCAACTATTGTTGTCAGAACAAACACTTGTTTCTATTCACAACCAACTAGTGTTCCAATCAAGTTTGAAGAGTGAGAGTTTTTGGTGCTTTGAGTGCTCTATCATCCCTTTACTATAGACTAGAATGTCGTCAATAAAGACGAGTATAAACTTTCTTAAATATGGCCTGAAAACGTAATTCATTAATGCTTGGAAATTGGAGGGCGCGTTTGTCAACCCAAAGGGCATGACTAAGAACTTGTAGTGCCCCTCATTTGTTCTAAATGCAGTCTTATGGGTGTCCTAAGGCCGAACTCGTATCTGATGATAACCTAACTTTAAATCCAATTTAGAAAACACTGATGCCCCATCAAGCTCATCAAATAGCTCATAGATTGTCGGAATAAGGAATTTATCGGGTACAGTGACTTGATTTACTACCCTCTAATCTACACAAATTCTCCACTCCACATCCTTCTTTTTTACTAACAATATCAGGCTTGAAAATAGACTCACACTAAGCTTAATGGTCCCCAAGGCTAGCATCTCCCTAACTATGAGTTTTATCTCATTTTTCTAGTAATACGGGTATCTATATGGTCTTAAATTTGGGGGCTAGGTTCTTGCCACTAATTGAATTGAATGCTCTTGTGTTCTAACTAGTGGCAGTCTCGTTAAGGGTTCAAACACTTGCCTAAACTGGTCTAGCACCTCAGCCAATGTTTCATCCATTCTCTCCTCACCTCCAAATTGCTTTTGAATCTCCCCAAACTCCACCAAAATACCCTAACGTTCACTCTGTACCGTTTTAATCATTACTTTCAAGGACACCATTGTCTTACTTAGGGATGGGTCTTCTCACAACTTCACAATTTTTTCTCTTAACCTGAACTTCATGGTTTGTTTCTTCCAATCAATCACTGTTTCCCCTAAGGTCTCTAGCCATGCCATCACAAGCACCACATCGGCACTTTCCCATTTTAAAGGGAAAGAAATATTAGACGAATACCATACCTTGTAATTCCAAGGGAACTTCTTTACACTTACCTTTACATGTAACCCAGTACCCATCTCCAACTCTAACTCTAAAAGAAGGAGTTGCAACAATTAGGATCCCTAAACTCCCTACTGCCTCTATACGAATGAAATTGTGGGAAGTCCCACTATCAATCAAAACAATCACCTCCCTACCTTGAACATTCCTTTTTAGCTTCATCGTTTTGGCCAGTGTATTCCTACCACCGAATTGATGGACAACTCAACATTACTCTGTGGTTGTTCAATTTCAATCTCCTCACCTTCTTCTTCATTGGTTAGGCTGGGTCTGCCTCACATTCCTCAAGCAAAATTACGTAGAATTGCTTCTCTCCACACCGATGCCCAAGTGAGAATTTTCCATCACACCTATAAGGCTGTCACATAAACCCTTCTCTCTCTTCCTCTGAATCTTTGCCTCAGTAAGCTTTTTGAAGGGAAAATCCCATCGAAAAGTGTTAGATCTGAAACTCTCGACTAGCGTTGACCTTGAGTTGGACGCATTCTCGGTGGAGAAACGTTTGAACGTCGATGGAGTGGATTTAGTTCTTTGATTAGTTGTTGGGTGGGTTTGGCTCATATTAGGTTAGGTCATAAGGGATTAGTTCATGTGGGTTTGGGTCAAGTGAGGTTGGACCTTATAATATTCATCGGGCTTGAAGGGGTTGGTAAAATTTCGGGGCCTAGTTACATTTCCTCCCACTCTCCCTTGTCAGCCCAAACCTACGCAGGCTTCATCCAATACAATATTCCTTTCTTCCAAATCTTTAGGCTAAGGTGGTAGCTTAGATTAAGGAGTTGGGCTGGTCCAGTAGGTTAGGTCTTTGGAGTTTAATTTCAACCCTGATTTCTAGATTCAGTCCGTTCATGAAGGTTGCGGTGAGAACATCCTCCCTCTGGTCGATGGTCAGCGCTGCTACCTCTTCGAAATGACGATAATAGTTCAACACCGTACTTGATTGCTTTGTTGACATGACCAACTCCAAAGGGTTGACTTCCTGGGCACTGCTAAACCTTTGAAAGAGCACCACCTTAAACGCCGGCCAAGCCATCATTGGATTTCTGGATTTTGTCCACTGAGACTAGTGAAAGGCCTCTCCCTCCATACACAGCGTCGTCAAAAAGACTTTGTTCTCCTCTGTTACTTGATTGATGGCAAAGTATCGTTCAACTCAAAAAATCCAACCGTAAAAGTCATCATCGAAAAAAATCGGTAGTTCAAGCTTTTGTACCCAACAAACCACCCCCCCCCCCCCCCCCCCCCCCCCACAATCTCTCCACTTTTCCCTCTTTACCATGGTTATAACCCCCATACTCAAGTAGTGGTGGTTCGTTTTCCAAGCTAGTTCCTCCGTTATGTTGGTTTCCTATTCCGGAGTGGTTACCTTCTTCCAGCACCATTATTCTCCGGCAAGCTTCTTCTTCTATTCTTCGATGAGCTTCTTCTTCGTCTTTCTGCTACATCTAGTTTTGCATCTCAACTATCTCTCTCATGGAGGTAACAGCTTCCATCAACTTGGTTAGGTCTTTCTAAATCACTGTGACTTCTTTCTTAACATTATCAACTCTGTTCTCCATTGTAGTGCTAACCATACCCCAGTGGCAACTACCCTGATACCACTTGATAGACTCCTTCTCTTTAACTCACACACTCAAGCAAACAAAACAACTCAAACAATAAACCAAAAACAAGATTCAAGAAAATGTGTATATTAATGACATAAACAAAGTGATACACTTTTCGAATGCAAATCTACTATCTATCCAACTCACGAAATGCATGAACAAAATAAAGACTTAAAGAAAAACAAAGATATCGTTGAGCTCCGAGGGCTAGCTTCCTCCCTTTTCCCAACTTTTCTCAATAATCTGTATCTCCAAACATTCTCCCTTTTTAATTCATCTAGCACTCCCACATATAACAGAATATTGTACTCTGCCTATCAACAAAAGCCATCTATCCTGTACATTTCTGTCACCCTCCCATGTCTTGGCTTGTAATCCTCTATTTCATCCCCTTTACTCTTCCTACTGTAGACCAACACTTCATTGATTCTATCACAATGCAACAAGCGGCAGCTTCTCCATATTGATTTTGGTTTCATTTTGGAAACGTCGCCTGGTTTTGAGAGCGTACACTTCAAGCTGAGCCATGAAATGACCCAATTACAAGATCTATTTGGGGTTATAAAGAGTGATACGTGGCATCAATTTGTAAGGTAATGAAAGAGTTTCTTATTGGATCTTTTTTTCTTTATACATTCTATTGACAACTTTTATCTAAAGTTGACTTCGTTATTTTGTACATGAATAACTTGTGTATTAAGGGTTATCCTGCTACTTAGTCGTTATATGGACGGTATCATCAACACCATGCTATTAATGCTAGAGAGTGGATTACCTTGCTACTTAGTCGTTATATGGACGGTATCATCAACACCATGCTATTAATGCTAGAGAGTGGATTACATCGCAAGTTGTTTCATCCGGAGATGAGTGAACGCGAGGCTGCAATTTTCATGAGAAATGTATGCACAGACACTTACAACAAATGGACCACTGTTGGATATGACTTGATAGTTGATGTAGTATCTGCAACAGGGTATTGAGAAGTAAAGAATTGTTGAAAAATCAAAATCTGCTCTGATACCATGTTGAAAATCGGAGGAGTAAAAAAACATAAAATTAAAGAACAACATATAACACACAAAGGTACACGATATTTTACGTGGTTTGGCATAACTTGCCTACATCCACAGACAAGAGAGTTTTTACTATAATAATATGAATACGATACAAGTGTTTCATCATACCATCAACCTTCATTATGAGCGATCGTTGGATACTCTAATTCTTCTGCTGAACATCTTGTTCCTATGGTGTTTAATACCCTTTGGTATTTTCCCAATACCCGTAGTACCCTTACATTAAAACCCCTTGTATCCTCACATTCTCTCTTTCTTTACTTCCCTCTCTCATAACCTTGAATTGGTTCTAACTCCTTTATTTATAGGTAAAATAGGACATTCTTATTCTACTAAGATTCATATTCCTATTCCTAATAAAACTCTTCTAATTTAAATCATTCTCCTATTTTAACTTAAATAAAGTCCTAAACCAATTCTTCTTTCCTAATACATCTCACAATAGAAAAAGAAAACAATTATTCTCAATTACAAATTCCTAAACTAGGAATTTACCTAAAACTTAAATTTCTTTTTCTTCTTGTTTGCCTTTTCTTCTTGATTGCTTTATTTTTTTCATCAATTACCAAAAAGTGTTCACATTCCAACAAGAATATTTTGGACCTCATCTTCACATGTAAATTACTATTTGTAATTCTTTTATTATAGTTGTGATTTTTCCGAGGATCTCCACCGTAGTTTTGGGTAGAAAAGATTGCAGAATCACCACGACACAGTTGACAACTGATCACCGAGAAAATGAGAAGAATTAAGCTAGTTGTAACCTAGTGGTGGGTTCCTCGTGAGGCTTGTAAAAATATAATTCTAGTTCCCATTTTTTTTTCTTATAGGCCGAAATTGGAAGGACAAATTGTTCACCCGATTATCTGTAATTCTGTATAACTCCTACCCAATTACTTCAGTAGCCATAATCACCATCCCTATAGGCTTCAACTATGGATACTATAGTATAACTAAAATGGGTCCTTAAAATATATATTGTATGATCTGAATCTCTTAAAAGATTTTCATTAAGCTGGTTTTGTGTCTGATTCCTAGACTACATCTCGATTATTTGCATGGACTCTTTGTCTTCATCTAAGACAATGACTACAATTACAGCCTTCATCTCTTCCCATCTCTTACATGTTCATTTATTCATTTGTTTTATAAATATATAACTAGCTAGAGTTAACGACTTTTTCCCACCCAAATAATGGTTTAATGACAATTTTCACCCACAGACTTTCAAAATACCATTTTTCCACCCAAAAAAATACATTTTCTTATTTAACGGTAAACGGAGAGAAAACTCAGTCCATGTTGTTAGGGTTCTTGAAGATGGGAGGCTGATGAATTTTTTGGTGGTGGAAGATTAGATTCTGGTGGTCGTGATTGGTTGTCATTTGACTTGGGAGGGACGGTTACGCAAACCCTAATTGCTCTATTGCTGACGATTGATGGAGTCGACAGGTTAAAGGTTTGAGAGGTTTTAGTGAGTGATGATCGGGGAAGAGAATGGTGGTAGTTTAGGATCGCAACAATGTTGAAATCAGTCGGCGATTGGCGGGGAAAGTGGGAAAGTGTCATTAAAAGTGTCATTTGGGTGGACAAGTGGTATTTTGAAAGTCTGTGGGTAAAAAAATGTCGTTAAGTTATTTTTTAGGTGGGAAAAAGTCGTTCACTCTATATAACTATACCAAGTGAAATTTTGAGGGCCAATGGGTTTCAATATTTGTTATGTTCGTGCTGGCTTCATTTTGACATTACGCTTGGCAATATTTCAGTTGATTTTGAAACATCCACCCAGTGAAACTTATAGTTTGAGTTAGAGAGACCATTTTAATTGATTTGATCACCTACCAGGTAAAACTTGGTGACATAAGGTCCCTTTGCTTTCGCATTATTATTGGTAGTCAATCCAAATTATTCAATCAACCAATGCAAGAAAGAATGGACCGCTTATTCTTAAAGCAACATAACCACATAATTTAATTTGTTATAAATATATAAAGAAAAATCGAAAGAAAGAAAAGGCAGAACCAAACACAAAATAAATTGACTTCAAAAGGAAGGAAAAACACAAAATTTAATAAAACAAAATTGGTTTGAAATTTGAACAAATTTTATGATATAGAATAGAAAAATACTACAACTATAACCTCTTCTTACAAACTTCCTCTAACAACCCCAACGTGGTAATTCGTAACTAGTCAGCTCGTCCTGAGTCTCACCTGATAAATTGTCGAGCTGTCACGCTGGAGTTACGAGAGAAAGCTTGTGAAAAGAGGTTGTGGGTGTAACATTACTCTATAGAATCACTTGTGGGCATCAAAATCATAGCAACGTATCAAACCAAACTTGGACAAATTATTGATAGAATATTATGTTTTTCATTCATAATTTATGATTTTTCATTGAACAAGTGTTTGTCAATCTTTTCTTCTCTTCGTTCAACCCCTTCACTCAAACATCACTATCCTTTTAGAAAGCTCTGTCATGTTGGAGTTACGAGAGAAAGCTTGTGAAAAGAGGTTGTGGGTATAGCATTACTCTATAGAATCACTTGTGGGCATCAAAATCATAGCAATGTATCAAACCAAACTTGGACAAATTATAGATAGAATATTATGTTTTTCATTCATAATTTATGATTTTTCATTGAACAAGTGTTTGTCATTCTTTTCTTTTCTTTGTTCAACCCTCTCACTCAAACATCACTATCCTTTTTGAAAGCTACACTAAAATATTTAAAACATCATTATATTTATAATAATACTACACTAACGAACCCTTCTCACTAGCTTTCTCTCACAAACACAACATGTCAACTCGTAATTGGTCAGTTCGTAATGGGTTTCATATACCCAACAATGAGTCTCGTTTGAACAAATGCGATCTATCACGTCAGTGTTTGTAAAAAAAAATTATGAGAAGTGTTTGTCAACCTATCTTTATTCTCATATTTACCAAATTACTCTCTAATTAGTCTCCGGTTGAGACACCGCCTCTAACTGAACGGTAACAGAACCATCATTGTTTCCGTTACCATTGCCGATAAGTTGACTGTTCCTCTTCTTGCCAACCAATTTAAGTTACCAAAAAGGACCTCCATCTCTTCAAGGGTTTTACCCTGTGTTTCCGGGAACATCGTATAAAAGAACACCCAGGACACCATTGCGACTCCCATGAAAAGGAAGAAGGCTCCGCCGATTGTTATGGCCTTGTAAAGGGATAAGAAAGTCATTCCCAGGACCCCACTTACAACCCTATTCATTGCAACTCCCATACTCGCTCCCTGAGCTCGTAGCTTCAATGGGAAGATCTCAGAGCTGTAGACCCACGCGATGGGCCCCATCCCTATCGAGAAGAACGCGACGAATGATAACACCGTGGTGATGGCTAATCCAACAGCCCATGGTAACTTTACGTGTGAGTGATCAATGACGTTAAAGAGAATGCGAGGGTGGCGAGGGACAGGATCATACCCCCCACACTACTCAAAATCAATGGCCGCGTCCAATTCTATCAAGCAAAAACGTAGCCACTAAGATGAAAATAGTCTTGGAAAATCCGACGCCTACAGTTGCCAGTAACTTATCGTCATCAGATGTAATCCCGGCTTTTTCAAAGATCCTGGGACTGTACAAAACGACGGCGTCTATACCCGACGCCTGCTGAAAGAAATGAATACCAATGGCGCAGATTAAAATGTGACGAACCGTCGGTGTAGGATGAAGGAGGAGCTCTCTCCATACACCCTCACCGTGGCTACGTTTCTCAACCCGAACGACGTCGTCGTTGCATTCTTGGGGAATGCCAACAGCTTCTTTAATATCGGCGAGTCTTAAGGCGGCTTCGTCTTTGGAGTTGGAGGTTTTGTCGAGGACTGGGAGGCTTGAACTATGAAGTATGAACCAGTTTTAACTTACAGGGTTGTCTTATATACTTGTTCAACTTCCTTCTCTTATTTTGCAGGTTGTGCCTAATAGGCTAATACACAGAGCAGAAGTCACATGGATGAAACAACCGATGGTGGCTTGTACCAGATTTTTCAGCAGAACTTTAGCATTAGCAGTGCTGGTTATGCAGTTGCTAGCCTTTTAAGTTTTAATGCAACCCAAGGATAGACACAATGGGAATCTTCTATTTGACGAGTATGCTCTTGCTTGCATGATTTATTAATTGTTTTACTATTTTGAGCGGCTGCTTGATAAACCCTGTTACTATTATCACTTGTTTAGCTCACTATCTCCCACAAATCCTTTAGAAAACTAAATGATTTTCTAGTATAGTAATAAAGATACTCAAAAAGACATCTAACCTCAATATAAATGTCAATGTGATAAGAGTCCTTCTCTTTAACTCACACACAAGCAAACAAAACAACTCACAACAGTAAACCAAAAACAAGATTCAAGAACATGTGTATATTGGTGATGAAATCAAAGTGGTCACTTTTGGAATGCAAATCTACTATCCATCCAACTCACAAAATGCATAGAACAAAATAAAAACTCAAAGAAAAACAAGAACACCGCTGAACTTCGAGGGCCAGCTTCCTCCCCTTTCCCTTTTCCCCAACTTTTCTTAATAATCGTATCTCCTAACATTCTCCCTTTTTAATTCATCTGACACTCCCACATAACAGAATATGTACTCTGCCTATCAATAAAGCCATATGTTTTGCCATCTGTTTGTACAATTCTGTCACCCTCCCATGTCCTGGCTTGTAATCCTCTATTTCACCCTTTTACTCTTCCTACTGTAGACTAGCACTTCATTGGTTCTATCATTACCCTCCCCAAGGAGAATCACCATGTCCTCAAGGTGGAATGAGGGAAATTGGATATTGATAGTGTGGAAATCTTCCCAGGTGCTTTCATAAGGAGGTAGCCCCCTCCATTGGATGAGGACCTCCCATTGTCCATTCAGCAACTTTCGCCTTTGGAGCACATTTTCGGGTTCAACAATCAACACAAAGTCTTCATTGAGGTTCTCTAGAAGTGGTTGACTATTTGGAATGGAAAAGATGTCTTCTTTAATTGTGAAACGTGAAAGACATCATGTATGCGGGCTGATGGGTGTAAATCCAATTGGTAATGTTGCCCCATTTTATTTTTTATCACAAACAAACCGTAGAATCGTGGGCTAAGCTTTTCATTATGGTGCCTTGCTAAGGAACATAGCTTGTAGGGTTGTAGCTTCAAATAGGCGAGTCCCTACCTCAAAAGTGACTTCCCTACTCTTCTTATCTACATAAGTTTTCATCCTATTTTGGGCTTGAACCAGATTGTTTTTTAACTCTTGGAGGATGTAGTTATGATCCTAAAGTTGGCTATTGACTTCATCAACTTTGGAGGAATGTTCTATGTACTTGAACACCATTGGAGGATCACGTCCATAAACTGCCTTGAATGGGCACATACTAGCCGACATTTAAAAGTATTATTGAACCAAAATTTTGCCCAGGGTACCATTTTGGTCACTATTGGGGCTGACCATTGACAAGCATCTAAGATAGGTCTCTAGGCAATGATGCACAACTACGGTTGTCCATCTGTTTGTGGGTGATCGGCGAAACTCATGTGAAGCCGGTCCCCGGTTGCCGAAATAACTCATCCAAAAAATGACTCATAAAAATCTATCACGATCGGAAACGATTGATCTCGAAAACCCATGTGGTCGGACTATCTCCTTGATAAATAGCCCTGCCACATCCCTAGCCATGTAAGGGTGTCATAAGGTGATGAAATGGTTGTACTTAGAGAGTCAGTCCACTACCAAAATTGTGTCCCACGTTGTGAGCCTTAGGAAGCCCCATAATAAAGTCCATTGACACATCTTCCCACACTTGGTTTGGAATGGGCAGTGGCTATATTAATATGTCGGACTCAATGTCCCGTATTTGTTTTGTTGGCACATTGCACAAGCTTCCACATAGTTTTGAATCCTTCTTCATCCCCTCCTAGTAAACCACATTGCTAATCCGTTTATACGTTCTAAAAAATCCGAAGTGACCTCCCATGGGTGAGGAATAGAACTTTGGGAATAGAGGGCCACTCTTAGGCACTACCAACCTGTTATGGTAGAGTAAATGATGCCCTACAAGTTGAAAAGAAGGTTGCTGTTTGAATCAATTAGAAGTTGCTGGACAATATGACAAAGTTTATTATCTCGTTGAATTGCTTCTTCTAAATCTCCCAAAACCAAAACGACCCATGGAGAGTGCATTATATTCCCCTTCCTCTTGGTTCCGTGAAACAGCATCTGCGACTTTATTCTCTAACTCGACAGATATTGTATTTTGAAATCCAACCCTAACTTGATAACCCACTTCTGTTGACTTTACCTAGTAATTTTTGATCAGTTTAGAAATGAGACTCTGTTGATCAGTTTTGATGATAGAATGGTGTCCTAAAAGGTGATGGTGTATTCTTGAATAGCTAGAATTACTGCCATGAGCTCTCTTTCATAAACTGATTTCAGTTGTGACTTCATTGATAACCCTTTACTCAGAAAAGTGAGTGCTCTGCCCTCCTATCAATACTGCCCCTAATCCACTACCCGAGGCATCTGTCTCAATCACAAACCTTTTGAAAAAATCGGGCATGGCCAATACTGGCACACTGGTCATTACCTTCTTCAATTTTTCAAAAGCTACTTGGGTAATTCCTTCCATTCAAAAGCATCCTTTTTTAGTAAAGCGGTTTAAGGCGAGGGAATCTTATCATGACCTTGAACAGAACACCAGTAGTAGCCAGTTAAGCCGAGAAACCCCGAGAGCTCTCAATTCTTCGGAATTGGCCACTGAGGATGTTATCTACCTTTGATGGATTAACAGATATCCCTTCAGCTAAGATTATATGCCCCAAATATTCCAACTATTGTTGTCAGAACAAACACTTGTTTCTATTCACAACCAACTAGTGTTCCAATAGAGTTTGAAGAGTGAGTGTCAGGTGCCTTGAGTGCTCTGCCATCCCTTTATATAGACTAGAATGTCGTCAAAAAAGACGAGTATAAACTTTCTTAAATGTGGCCTGAAAACCTCATTCATTAATGTTTGGAAAGTGGAGGGCGCGTTTGTCAACCCAAAGGGCATGACTACAACTTGTAGTGCCCCTCATTTGTTCTAAATGGGTCTTATGGGTGTCCTAAGGCCGAACTCGTATCTGATGATAACCTGACTTTAAATCCAATTTAGAAAACACCGACGCCCGCCAAGCTCATCAAATATATACAAATACTCATAGATTGCTGAATAGGAATTTATCTGGTACGTGACTTGATTACTACCTTGTAATCTACACAATCTCCACCCCCATCTTCTTTTTACTAACACACGGCTTGAAACAGATACACTAGGCTAATGTCCCCAAGGGCATCTCCTTAACTATGAGTTTTATGTCATTTTTCTAGTAATAGGGTATAATGGTCTTAAATTTGGGGGCTGGTTCCTAGCACTATTGAATTGAATGCTCTGTGTTCTAACTAGTGGGCCCGTTAAGGGTTCAAACACTTGCCTAAACTGGTCTAGCACCTTAGCCAACGTTTCATCCATTCTCTCCTCACTCCAAATTGCTTTTGAATCCTCCAAACCACCAAAATGCCCTGACCTTCACTCTGTACCGTTTAATCATTACTTTCAAGGACACCATTGTCTTACTCAGGGATGGGTCTTCACACAACTTCACAGTTTTCTTCTAACCTGAACTTCATGGTTTGTTTCTTCCAATCAATCACTATTTCCCTAAGGTCTCTAGCCATGCCATCCAAGCACCACATCGACATTTCCCATTTCAAAGGGAAAAATCTGGACGAACACCATCCCTTGTAATTCCAAGGGAACTTCTTTACACTCACCTTTACACGTAACCCAATACCCATCACCAACTCTAACTCTAAAAGAAGGAGTTGCAACAATTAGGATCCCTAAACTCCCTACTGCCTCTATACAAATGAATTGTGGGAAGTCCCACTATCAATCAAAACAATCACCTCCCTACCTTGAACATTCCCTTTTAGCTTCATCGTTTTTGGCCCGTGTATTCCCACACTGAATTGATGGACAACTCAACATTACTCTGAGTTGTTCATTTCAATCTCCTCACATTCTTCTTCATTGGTTAGGCTGGTTGTCTCACCTTCAAAGCAAAATTACGTAGAATTGCTTCTCTCACATCGATGCCAAGTGAGATATTTTCCACACCTGTAAGGCTATAACATAAACCCCTCTCTTCTCTCTTCCTCTGAATCTCCGCCTCATAAGCTTTTTGAAGGGAAAATCCCATCGAAAAGTGTTAGATCTGAAACTCTCGGCTGCTTTGACCAGAGCTAGATGCATTCTCGTGGAGAAACGTCTGAATGCCATGGAATGGATTGAGTTCTTTGATTAGTTGTTGGGTGGGTTTGGCTCATATTAGGTTGGTCATAAGGGATTAGTCATGTGGGTTTGGGTCAAGTGAGGTTGGCCTTATCATATTCATCGGCTTAAAGGGGTTGGTAAAATTTCGGGGCCCAATTACATTTCCTCCCACTCTCCCTTGTGGCCCAAACCTCCCAGCTTCATCCAATACAATATTCCTTTCTTCAACTCTTTGGCTATGGTGGTAGCTTGGATTAAGGGTTGGGCTGGTCCAGTAGGTTAGGTCTTTGGAGTTTAATTTCAACCTGATTTCTACCTTCAATCATTCATGAAGGTGACGGTGAGAACATCCTCCCTCTCGCCGATGGTCAACGCTGCTACCTCTTCGAAACCGGCGATAGTCCAACACTAACCGATTGCTTTGTTGACATGACCAACTCCAAGGGTTGACTTTTGGGCACTGCTAAACCTTTGAAGAGCGCCACCTTAAACGCCGACCAAGCTATCATCGGATTTCTGGATTTTGTCCACTAATACCAGTGAAAAACTTCTCCCTCCATACCAACACGTGAAAAGACTTTGTTCTCGCTGTTACTTGATTGTGGCAAATATCGTTCAACTCAAAAAATCCAATCGTAAGAGTCATCATAAAAAAAATCTGTAGTTCAAGCTTTGGTGGTGGTTCGTTTTCCAGGCGAGTTCCTCGTCATGTTGGTTTCCTGTTCTGGCTAGATCTAGTAAATAATCACTAAAACTCATTAAAAATATATATAAGAAAATACACATATATATACAAGTAATAAAGTATGGACCCATTTTAATTTTTCTTTATATACAAATATTTACAAAAGTTCTCAAAAATAGCAACTTGAAGTGTAGCCCAACCCTTCCACTGCGTGACATTCTGAGCGATCGCAACTCACCTATTACCTGTAAAACATTAAAAACAACGAAGTGAGCACTAATAGCTCAGTAAGTAAACCTGCTATGCTACCCTTCTCTCTCTATTGCTTAAATCCTGAATTTTCTTTCCTTACAACTCATTTCGAGTATTCTCTATTTTTCTCTTGTTCTTTCTCTGTTTTTCTCTTTGTTTCTAATTTTTTTTCACTACCATGATATAAGCATGGTATTATACATATGCAAATGCACAAATGCATAAATTATGCATATTCTTTTCTACTTTTCTTATTCTGTTTTTTGTTTCTTTTTCTTTATTATTTCTTTCTTTTCTAGTCCTTCTTCTATTCTATTCTTTCTTTCTTGCTTTCTTTCTTTCTATTCTTGCCGATTGGACTCGGTTGAGGCATGGATTTGGAGCCTGGCCGTGTGAGTGAATTCTCTAATTCTGGGTACAGTCCTCATCCACACACACTTCAATGGACTGTATAATTCTTCTTTCTGAATTCTGAGGCCACTCACTAAAGGCAGCATGCATGTAGGACTATGTCACTCATGGCTCCCTATCAACAACCTTATTTCTTTTTATCTTTTTTTAACACTTCTTTAAGAAAAATTCATATTTGAATATCTTTAATATCTTGAATATCTTAATATTCTCACTTCTTTCTATTTTCTGTTTAACATATTTAGGGCTTTTTCATGCTCTTATAAATATGTATGCATGTTGATGGTTTCATGCTTATAATTCTTTCTAAATTCACATATTTAAATGCAATGTATTATGGAATGCAAACATGTCATTCTCTACCATCTACAAACTTATCCCAAAGTAACACATAATCATTCTCATACATGCACTTCTCTTTGGCATTTCATCAAACAATTTATGTGCACAATCAACACTAATTTGGCTACACTTCTATCTCTATTTTGGGCCACCAAAATTTGGAATAAACTCCTCCATAATTAACACCAAATCTGCCCAAAATACACACTTCAAAATTTTCACTTCAATTCTTCCAAATCTCATCCAAACATTCAATCAAATAACAACTACACAACAACAACTTCTCATAGATAGGTTCTAATCATTATTCAACACCAAATCCATCAACAATTTTACATAACACAACACCCACACACACAACACACACACACACACACACATATAAAGAAGTTCTCTACCCAACATAACTTATAAAATCATCTTAGGGTAGGATTTACTTACCTTGTGCTTGAGTAATTCCACTAGAATCTCTCTTTCTTTGGTAGACTTGTTCTTTCTATAAACCCTAAGCATAAACACTATAAGAATTCAACACTTTAAAAATTAATCTCACATCTATTGCAAGAATTCTTATCTTTGGGTGCTTAGGATCAAATCTCTACCAAAATCCAACTAAAAGCCCTCTAAAATCCCTGGAAATTTGATGAAGAGATGAGAGAAATTGAGAGTGAAGTGGCGTGAGAGGGAGTAGAAAATGATAGGGTCTTTTTGCTTGAACTCTTAATATCTTATAAATATGCATACTTTCCCATTTTACCCTGCACTTTCTTTCAAATTTATTTATATCTCTTAGTCAATTGCCATAATATCTTCATTTTTAATACATTCTTTATGAAATTCTACCTCTTTTCACTCCCCACTTTTTACCTAATTTTGAGTGAAAAGACCATTTTACCTTTAATGCAAGTTTAAGGCATTTTCTTACATTTTCTCACTTTATCAAAAAAATCAACTAAAGGTATAAGAGCATAAATTAAATTACATACCCCATGTGGGCATTACATACACCATTATTCTCTGGCAAGCTTCTTCTGTTCCACTACATCCAGTTTTGCATGTCATCTAGTATCTCTCTAATGGAGGTAACATCTTCCGTCAACTTGGTTAGGTCTCTCTAAACCACTTGACTTCTTTCTCAACATTATCAACTCTCCCTCATGTAGTGTTAACCATACCCCAGGCAACTACCCTGATACCCCAGTGGCAACTACCCTGATACCACTTGATAGAATCCTTCTCTTAACTCACACACTCAAGCAAACAAAACAACTCAAACAATAAACTAAAAACAAGATCCAAGAAAATGTGTATATAATGACAAAATCAAAGTGATACACTTTTCGAATGCAAATCTACTATCCATCCAACTCACAAATGCATTGAACAAAATAAAGACTCATAGAAAAACAAAGATCACTGAGCTTCGAGGGCCAGCTTCCTCGTTCCCCTTTTCCCAACTTTCTCAATAATCTGTATCTAAACATTCTCCCTTTTTAATCATCTAGCACTCCCCATATAACAGAATATTGTGCTCTTCATATCAACAAAAGCCATCTATCCTGTACATTTCTGTCACCCTCCCCTGTTGGCTTGTAATCCTCTATTTCACCCATTTACTCTTCCTACTGTAGACCAGCACTTCATTGATTCTATCACAATGTAGCAAGAGGTGGCTTCTCCATATTGTTTTGGTTTCATTTTGGAAACGTCGCCTGGTTTTGAGAGCGCACACTTCAAGCTAAGCTATGAAATTACCCAATTACAAGATCTATTGGGGTTATAAGAGTGAAATGGCATCAATTGTAAGGTAATGAAAGAGTTTCTTATTGGATTTTTTCTTTATACACTCTTGACAACTTTTATCTCAAAGTTGACTTCGTATTTGTACAATGAATGGCTTGTGTATAAAGGTTATCTGATAGTCGTTATATGGACGATATCATCAACACAGTGTATTAATGCTAGACAGTTGATTACCTGCTTTAGTAAAGGTGACCCAATTGGAAACCTTCGCAGGAGGTTTCATCCGGAGATGAGTGAACGCGAGGCTGCAATTTTCATGAGAAATGTATGCCCAGACACTTAAACAAATGGACCACTGTTGGATATGACTTGATAGTTGATGCAGCATCTGAACAGGGCATTAGGAGTAAAGAATTGTTGAAAAATCAGAATCTGCTCTTGATACCATGTTGAAAATCGGAGGAGTAAAAAAACATAAAATTAAAGAACAACATAACACACAAAGGCACATGATATTTTACATGGTTCGGCATAACTTACATCATGGACGAGAGAGTTTTAACTATATAATATAAAATATGATACAACTGTTAACTCATACCATCAACCTCATTATGAGCGATCGTTGAATATCTCTAATTCTCAGTTGAACTCTGTTCCTATGGTGTTTATACCCCTTGATATTTTCCCGATACCCATAGTACCCTTACATTAAAACCCCTTGTATCCTCACATTCTCCCTTTCTTATAAATTCTTAAACTAGAAATTTACCTAAAACTTAAATTTTTTTCTTCTTGCTTGCCTTTTCTTCTTGATTGCTTTTTTTCATCAATTACGAAAAGTATTCACATTCCAACAAGAATATTTGGACTCATCTTCAAATGTAAATTACGTTTGTAATTCTTTTATTATAGTTGTGATTTTTCGAGGATCCCACCGTAGTTTTGGGTAGAAAAGATTGTAGAATCACCACGACACAGTTGCAATGATCACCGAGAAAATGAGAAGAATAAGCTGGTTGTAACTAGTGGTGGGTCCTCGTGAGGCTTGTAAAAAAAAAATTCTAGTTCCCATTTTTTTTTTTTATAATTTTACAGCTGTTGCAACCATAGGCCGAAATTGGAAGGACAAATTGTTCAACGATTATTTGTATATTCTGTATAACTCTATCAATTACTTGAGTAGCCATAATCACCATCCCTATAGGCTTCAACTATGGATACTATAGTATAACTAAAATGGCTCCTTAAAATATATATTTGTGATCTGAATCTCTTAAAAGATTTTCATTAAGTGGTTTTGTGTCAGATTCCTAGACTACATCTCGATTTTTGCATGGACTCTGGCTTCATTAAGACAATGACTACAACTAACGCCTCATCTCTTCCCATCTCTTACATGTTCTTTATTCATTTGTTATAAATATATAACTAGAGTTAACCACTTTTTTCCACCCAAATAATGGTTTAATGACAATTTTCCACCCAGACTTTCAAAATATCATTTTTTCCACCCAAAAAAATCATTTTCTTATTCAACGGTAAACGGAAAGCAAAACTCAATCCATGTTGTTGGGGTTCTGTGAGATGAGAGGTGAGAGTTTTGGTGGTGAAGATTAGATTCTGGTGGTCGTGATTGGTTGTCATTTGACTTGGGAGGGATAGTTATGCAAACCCTAATTGCTCTATTGCTGACGATTGGTGGAGTCGACAGGTTAAGGTTTGAGAAGTTTCAAAATATCACTTTTTCATCCAAAGTTTATATTCCGTTAATACTTAAAATACACTTCACTTTCTCAATCGATGTTTAACAAGTTACCAGGAGTCACTGTAAGAGAGGTTTTATAGATTGGAGGCTGATGGATCAAATAGTAGTGATCGATTGAATATTCGTCGTCAGAATCAACTAGAAATCAGCTAAGAACAAAAAATCATAGCTTTGTGATGGCTAGCAATCAGCGAGAAATCAGGTGTTGGAGTAAGAGGGGTTTGTAGAGAGGAAACCGAAGTTTCAAATAGTACTGACAGAGAAAATTTTTGTCGTCAAAATTGGCTTTGGGTAGTAATAGAGTATTAACTTTTGGGTGAGAAAATGATATTTTGAAACTTTTGGGGTAAGAAGGGTCATTAAGGCAAACCTTGGGTCGGAAAAGGCGTTTACTCCTCTTAAAATCCTTAATTTGACTTTCAAAGTTGGGCCTTATTACAATAATCAAGCTCCATATTTCTAATGAAGTGGTGTTTCTAATAATTTTTAGGTAGAAAACTTTATAAATTCTCAATTCTTTATAACTATACCCAAATAATAAATTATATATTACCTTTTCTCCTTCCATCAAATCTAAAAATTAGAATGTATTATTACCGGAAACTTATTTATAAGAAATAAGACCTTAACCTATATTTTTTGTTGATATGGGTTGAGTTTAATTTCTCATACCAAGGATTATCTTAATCATTTCATCCACATAGATTTACCATTTATTGGTACGAGAAATCATACCCTGTCCTTCATTTATGTTAGTATAGATTAAGGTTTAAAATCTTATACTAATGGATGATTTATATTATGGATAAAAATTGACTCATAACTCAATTTTATAAATTTTATCTCACAACCTCGACGTAACAATTCATAATTGATTAACACACAAATTGATAGGCGGGACTTATAACGAGCAGACGAGACTCATTTGCGAGTTAATCAATTGTAAGTTATCACGTCAAGCAGTAGTAGATCCAGAAATTTCTGTTAGGGTGAATCAAAATAAAAACTAATTATAAATTAATATTTTTGTTAAGATGAGCCAAAATCTAGAAATTGTACATATTAGTATTTAAAAAAAAATTAAGGATAGGCTATGGCCCACTCAAAATTAGGCTGGATCCATCCCTAATATCAGGGTTGTGAGATAAAATTTATGAAATTAGATTATAAATGTAGTATTACCCTTATATCATTTCGTGGGGGTAAAATAACACTAAATTAATATTATAACACCAAATTAGGTAAAATAACACCAAATTAATATTATAATTTAAACTGTATTCATATTATTAGACAAACACTAAACCACGGGCTAAATCCAAAATTTCATTGTTATTATGATTGTTTTCTTTTTTAAAGTAAGTCAGTCAATGAATAAGACAAAAACAAAAAGGAATGGCAGGTGACTCATAAAGTTTCAATCGTACATGTACCAATGTGAACAAATTTTTTTTTTTAATTATTGGGTCAATAAAAGTAGGCTTCTTATTCAATTAAATGGTTGACTAATTGACTAATTAATTAATTAATTAATTAATGGACCCACTTCACTTTTTTATTTTGTCAAGGCAATATTCAAAGTCAAGGCCCCCCTTCCCTCCTTGCAATTCACAATTTCACAATTCACTTACCCTCTTCAATTATTGCCTATGAGTGGACGACTTTTTCCCACCCACATAATGACTTAATTATACGATATCATCCGCAAACTTTTAAAATATCAATTTATTATTTAAATTTATATTTCATTTTCGATACTAGTATCGTTACGAACTCATATCATCATCATTTTCTTTTTCAATTATTACTCATCAAAACCCTTTAAACCATACTCTTATCGACCCCATCAATTAGTAACAATTGAGTGATTAGGATTTACATAACTGTCACTCCCAAGTCAAATTTTGATCAATCTTAATCATCAAAATCTAATTTTTTACTACTAAAAGACTCATCGACCCCCCTTTTCAAAAGTCTTAACAGTTTGAATTGAATTTACTTTCTATTCACCGTCGGAATATAAATTTGGGTGGTAAAGTGATATTTTAAAAATCCATGAGTAAGAAAATGTCATTAAACCATTATTTGGGCGAAAAAAATTGGTTAACTCATTGCCTATTTATTTTTATCATAAAAAAAAAAAAAAAATTAGATTTGTAAAATATTTCTGATTTTTTACAGCCTGCCACGCACTTACAAATTCATTTGGGTTTCTGGATCTTCTAGTCATCAAATTATTTATCTTTTATTAGTACTGTGATAAAGTGTATACTTTGTGATGGAAAAGTTTTCTACAACTGAGAAATGAAGGTCTCCTAAGTTGAAATCATATCTAATGGCACAATTCATGTATTCTTTCCTTTGCTTTCAATGTTTGGAATTCTTGGTTACTAAGAAAATGTCACCAAGCCCACAGAATTTGATTGTGGTGAGTGCTATGAACTATGAAGTATGAACCAGTTTTAACTTACAAGGGTTGTCTATATATACTGTTCACACTTCCTTCTCTTATTTTGCAGGTTGTGCCTAATAGGCTAATACACAGAGCAGAAGTCACATGGATGAAACAACCGATGGTGGCTTGTACCAGATTTTTCAGCAGAACTTTAGCATTAGCAGTGCTGGTTATGCAGTTGCTAGCCTTTTAAGTTTTAATGCAACCCAAGGATAGACACAATGGGAATCTTCTATTTGACGAGTATGCTCTTGCTTGCATGATTTATTAATTGTTTTACTATTTTGAGCGGCTGCTTGATAAACCCTGTTACTATTATCACTTGTTTAGCTCACTATCTCCCACAAATCCTTTAGAAAACTAAATGATTTTCTAGTATTAGTAATAAAGATACTCAAAAAGACATCTAACCTCAATATAAATGTCAATGTGATAAGAGTCCTTCTCTTTAACTCACACACCCAAGCAAACAAAACAACTCAAACAGTAAACCAAAAACAAGATTCAAGAACATGTGTATATTGGTGATAGAAATCAAAGTGGTACACTTTTGGAATGCAAATCTACTATCCATCCAACTCACAAAATGCATAGAACAAAATAAAAACTCAAAGAAAAACAAAGACACCGCTGAACTTCGAGGGCCAGCTTCCTCCCCTTTCCCTTTTCCCCAACTTTTCTTAATAATCCGTATCTCCTAACATTCTCCCTTTTTAATTCATCTGACACTCCCACATAACAGAATATTGTACTCTGCCTATCAATAAAAGCCATATGTTTTGCCATCTGTCTTGTACAATTCTGTCACCCTCCCATGTCCTGGCTTGTAATCCTCTATTTCACCCTTTTACTCTTCCTACTGTAGACTAGCACTTCATTGGTTCTATCATTACCCTCCCCAAGGAGAATCACCATGTCCTCAAGGTGGAATGAGGGAAATTGGATATTGATAGTGTGGAAATCTTCCCAGGTGCTTTCATAAGGAGGTAGCCCCCTCCATTGGATGAGGACCTCCCATTGTCCATTCAGCAACTTTCGCCTTTGGAGCACATTTTCGGGTTCAACAATCAACACAAAGTCTTCATTGAGGTTCTCTAGAAGTGGTTGACTATTTGGAATGGAAAAGATGTCTTTCTTTAATTGTGAAACGTGAAAGACATCATGTATGCGGGCTGATGGGTGTAAATCCAATTGGTAAATTGTTGCCCCTATTTTATTTTTTATCACAAACAAACCGTAGAATCGTGGGCTAAGCTTTTCATTATGGTGCCTTGCTAAGGAACATAGCTTGTAGGGTTGTAGCTTCAAATAGGCCGAGTCCCCTACCTCAAAAGTGACTTCCCTACTCTTCTTATCTACATAAGTTTTCATCCTATTTTGGGCTTGAACCAGATTGTTTTTTTAACTCTTGGAGGATGTAGTTATGATCCTAAAGTTGGCTATTGACTTCATCAACTTTGGAGGAATGTTCTATGTACTTGAACACCATTGGAGGATCACGTCCATAAACTGCCTTGAATGGGCACATACTAGCCGACATTTAAAAGTATTATTGAACCAAAATTTTGCCCAGGGTACCCATTTTGGTCACTATTGGGGCTGACCATTGACAAAGCATCTAAGATAGGTCTCTAGGCAATGATGCACAACTACGGTTTGTCCATCTGTTTGTGGGTGATCGGCGAAACTCATGTGAAGCCGAGTCCCCGGTTGCCGAAATAACTCATCCAAAAAATGACTCATAAAAATTCTATCACGATCGGAAACGATTGATCTCGAAAACCCATGTGGTCGGACTATCTCCTTGATAAATAGCCCTGCCACATCCCTAGCCATGTAAGGGTGTCATAAGGTGATGAAATGGTTGTACTTAGAGAGTCAGTCTACCACTACCAAAATTGTGTCCACGTTGTGAGCCTTAGGAAGCCCCATAATAAAGTCCATTGACACATCTTCCCACACTTGGTTTGGAATGGGCAGTGGCTATATTAATCTAGTCGGACTCAATGTCCCGTATTTGTTTTGTTGGCACATTGCACAAGCTTCCACATAGTTTTTGATATCCTTCTTCATCCCCTCCTAGTAAACCACATTGCTAATCCGTTTATACGTTCTAAAAAATCCGAAGTGACCTCCCATGGGTGAGGAATAGAACTTTGGGAATATGAGGGCCACTCTTAGGCACTACCAACCTGTTATGGTAGAGTAAATGATGCCCTACAAGTTGAAAAGAAGGTTGGCTGTTTGAATCAATTAGAAGTTGCTGGACAATATGACAAAGTTTATTATCTCGTTGAATTGCTTCTTCTAAATCTCCCATAACCACAAAACGACCCATGGAGAGTGCATTATATTCCCCTTCCTCTTGGTTCCGTGAAACAGCATCTGCGACTTTATTCTCTAATCTCGACAGATATTGTATTTTGAAATCCAACCCAATAACTTGATAACCCACTTCTGTTGACTCTTACCTAGTAATTTTTGATCAGTTTAGAAATGAAGACTCTGTTAATCAATTTTGATGATAGAATAGTGTCCTAAAAGGTAATGGAGAAAATCATGAATAGCTAGAATTACTGCCATGAGCTCTCTTTCATAAACTGATTTCAGTTGTGACTTCATTGATAACCCTTTACTCAGAAAAGTGAGTGCTCTGCCCTCCTTCATCAATACTGCCCCTAATCCACTACCCGAGGCATCTGTCTCAATCACAAACCTTTTGAAAAAATCGGGCATGGCCAATACTGGCACACTGGTCATTACCTTCTTCAATTTTTCAAAAGCTACTTGGGTAAATTCCTTCCATTCAAAAGCATCCTTTTTTAGTAAAGCGGTTTAAGGCGAGGGAATCTTATCATGACCTTGAACAGAACACCAGTAGTAGCCAGTTAAGCCGAGAAACCCCCGGAGAGCTCTCACATTCTTCGGAATTGGCCACTTGAGGATGTTATCTACCTTTGATGGATTAACAGATATCCCTTCAGCTAAGATTATATGCCCCAAATATTCCAACTATTGTTGTCAGAACAAACACTTGTTTCTATTCACAACCAACTAGTGTTCCAATAGAGTTTGAAGAGTGAGTGTCAAGTGCCTTGAGTGCTCTGCCATCCCTTTATTATAGACTAGAATGTCGTCAAAAAAGACGAGTATAAACTTTCTTAAATGTGGCCTGAAAACCTCATTCATTAATGTTTGGAAAGTGGAGGGCGCGTTTGTCAACCCAAAGGGCATGACTAACAACTTGTAGTGCCCCTCATTTGTTCTAAATGTGGTCTTATGGGTGTCCTAAGGCCGAACTCGTATCTGATGATAACCTGACTTTAAATCCAATTTAGAAAACACCGACGCCCCGCCAAGCTCATCAAATAACTCATAGATTGCTGGAATAGGGAATTTATCTGGTACGGTGACTTGATTTACTACCTTGTAATCTACACAAATTCTCCACCCCCCATCCTTCTTTTTTACTAACAACATCGGGCTTGAAAACAGACTCACACTAGGCTTAATGATCCCCAAGGCTAGCATCTCCTTAACTATGAGTTTTATGTCATTTTTCTAGTAATACGGGTATCTATATGGTCTTAAATTTGGGGGCTGGGTTCCTAGCACTAATTGAATTGAATGCTCTTGTGTTCTAACTAGTGGCAGTCCCGTTAAGGGTTCAAACACTTGCCTAAACTGGTCTAGCACCTTAGCCAACGTTTCATCCATTCTCTCCTCACCTCCAAATTGCTTTTGAATCCCTCCAAACTCCACCAAAATGCCCTGACCTTCACTCTGTACCGTTTTAATCATTACTTTCAAGGACACCATTGTCTTACTCAGGGATGGGTCTTCACACAACTTCACAGTTTTCTCTCTTAACCTGAACTTCATGGTTTGTTTCTTCCAATCAATCACTATTTCCCCTAAGGTCTCTAGCCATGCCATCCCAAGCACCACATCGACATTTCCCATTTCAAAGGGAAATAAATTCTGGACGAACACCATCCCTTGTAATTCCAAGGGAACTTCTTTACACTCACCTTTACACGTAACCCAATACCCATCACCAACTCTAACTCTAAAAGAAGGAGTTGCAACAATTAGGATCCCTAAACTCCCTACTGCCTCTATACAAATGAAATTGTGGGAAGTCCCACTATCAATCAAAACAATCACCTCCCTACCTTGAACATTCCCTTTTAGCTTCATCGTTTTTGGCCCGTGTATTCCCACACTGAATTGATGGACAACTCAACATTACTCTGTAGTTGTTCATTTTCAATCTCCTCACATTCTTCTTCATTGGTTAGGTCTGGGTTTGTCTCACCTTCCTAAAGCAAAATTACGTAGAATTGCTTCTCTTCACATCGATGCCCAAGTGAGAATTTTCCATCACACCTGTAAGGCTATAACATAAACCCCTCTCTCTCTCTCTTCCTCTGAATCTCCGCCTCAATAAGCTTTTTGAAGGGAAAATCCCATCGAAAAGTGTTAGATCTGAAACTCTCGGCTGGCTTTGACCAGAGCTAGATGCATTCTCAGTGGAGAAACGTCTGAATGCCAATGGAATGGATTGAGTTCTTTGATTAGTTGTTGGGTGGGTTTGGCTCATATTAGGTTGGGTCATAAGGGATTAGGTCATGTGGGTTTGGGTCAAGTGAGGTTGGGCCTTATCATATTCATCAGGCTTAAAGGGGTTGGTAAAATTTCGGGGCCCAATTACATTTCCTCCCACTCTCCCTTGTCGGCCCAAACCTACCCAAGCTTCATCCAATACAATATTCCTTTCTTCCAACTCTTTGGGCTATGGTGGTAGCTTGGATTAAGGAGTTGGGCTGGTCCAGTAGGTTAGGTCTTTGGAGTTTAATTTCAACCTTGATTTCTACCTTCAATCCATTCATGAAGGTGACGGTGAGAACATCCTCCCTCTCGCCGATGGTCAACGCTGCTACCTCTTCGAAACACCGGCGATAGTCCAACACTAAACCCGATTGCTTTGTTGACATGACCAACTCCAGAGGGTTGACTTCTTGGGCACTGCTAAACCTTTGAAGGAGCGCCACCTTAAACGTCGACCAAGCTATCATCGGATTTCTGGATTTTGTCCACTAATACCAGTGAAAAACTTCTCCCTCCATACACAACACCGTAGAAAAGACTTTGTTCTCGTCTGTTACTTGATTGATGGCAAAATATCGTTCAACTCAAAAAATCCAATCGTAAGAGTCATCATAAAAAAAAATCTGTAGTTCAAGCTTTTGGTGGTGGTTCGTTTTCCAGGCGAGTTCCTCTGTCATGTTGGTTTCCTGTTCTGGCTAGTATACTAGTAAAATAATCACTAAAACTCATTAAAAATATATATAAGAAAATACACATATATATACAAGTAATAAAGTATGGACCCATATTTAATTTTTCTTTATATACAAATATTTACAAAATGTTCTCAAAAATAGCAACTTGACAGTGTAGCCCAACCCTTCCACTGCGTGACATTCTGAGCGATCGCAACTCACCTATTACCTGTAAAACATTAAAAACAACGAAGTGAGCACTAATAGCTCAGTAAGTAAACCTGCTATGCTACCCTTCTCTCTCTATTGCTTAAATCCTGAATTTTCTTTCCTTACAACTCATTTCTCGAGTATTCTCTATTTTTCTCTTTGTTCTTTCTCTGTTTTTCTCTTTGTTTTCTAATTTTTTTTCACTACCCATGATAATAAGCATGGTATTATACATATGCAAATGCACAAATGCATAAATTATGCATATTCTTTTCTACTTTTCTTATTCTGTTTTTTGTTTCTTTTTCTTTATTTATTTCTTTCTTTTCTAGTCCTTCTTTCTATTCTATTCTTTCTTTCTTGCTTTCTTTCTTTCTATTCTTGCCGATTGGACTCGGTTGAGGCATGGATTTGGAGCCTTGGCCGTGTGAGTGAATTCTCTAATTCTGGGTACAGTCCTCATCCACACACACTTCTAATGGACTGTATAATTCTTCTTTCTGAATTCTGAGGCCACTCACTAAAGGCAGCATGCATGTAGGACTATGTCACTCATGGCTCCCTATCGCAACAACCTTATCTTCTTTTTATCTTTTTTTAACACTTCTTTAAGAAAAATTCATATTTGAATATCTTTAATATCTTTGAATATCTTTAATATTCTCACTTCTTTCTATTTTCTGTTTAACATATTTTAGGGCTTTTTCATGCTCTTATAAATATGTATGCATGTTGATGGTTTCATGCTTATAATTCTTTCTAAATTCACATATTTAAATGCAATTATGTATTATGGAATGCAAACATGTCATTCTCTACCATCTACAAACTTATCCCAAAGTAACACATAATCATTCTCATACATGCACTTCTCTTTGGCATTTCATCAAACAATTTATGTGCACAAATCAACACTAATTTGGCTACACTTCTATCTCTATTTTGGGCCACCAAAAATTTGGAATAAACTCCTCCATAATTAACACCAAATCTGCCCAAAATACACACTTCAAAATTTTCACTTCAATTCTTCCAAATCTCATCCAAACATTCAATCAAATAACAACTACACCAACACAACTTCTCATAGATAGGTTCTAATCATTATTCAACACCAAATCCATCAACAATTTTACATAACACACACACACACACACACACACACACACACACACACACACATATAAAGAAAGTTCTCTACACAACATAACTTAATTAAATCATACTTAGGGTAGGATTTACTTACCTTGTGCTTGAGTAATTCCACTAGAATCTCTCTTTCTTTGGTAGACTTGTTCTTTCTCTAAAACCCTAAGCATAAACACTATAAGAATTCAACACTTTAAAAATTAATCTCACATCTATTGCAAGAATTCTTATCTTTGGGTGCTTAGGATCAAATCTCTACCAAAATCCAACTAAAAGCCCTCTAAAATCCCTGGAAATTTGATGAAGAGATGAGAGAAATTGAGAGTGAAGTGGCGTGAGAGGGAGTAGAAAATGATAGGGTCTTTTTGCTTGAACTCTTAATATCTCTTATAAATATGCATACTTTCCCATTTTACCCTTGCACTTTCTTTCAAATTTCATCTATATCTCTTAGTCAATTGCCATAATATCTTCATTTTTAATACATTCTTTATGAAATTCTACCTCTTTTCACTCCCCACTTTTTCACCTAATTTTGAGTGAAAAGACCATTTTACCTTTAATGCAAGTTTAAGGCATTTTCTTCACATTTTCTCACTTTATCAAAAAAATCAACTAAAGGTATAAGAGCATAAATTAAATTACATACCTCCATGTGGGCATTACATACACCATTATTCTCTGGCAAGCTTCTTCTTCGTCTTTCCACTACATCCAGTTTTGCATGTCATCTAGTATCTCTCTAATGGAGGTAACATCTTCCGTCAACTTGGTTAGGTCTCTCTAAACCACTTTGACTTCTTTCTCAACATTATCAACTCTGCCCTCCATTGTAGTGTTAACCATACCCCAGTGGCAACTACCCTGATACCCCAGTGGCAACTACCCTGATACCACTTGATAGACTCCTTCTCTTTAACTCACACACTCAAGCAAACAAAACAACTCAAACAATAAACTAAAAACAAGATCCAAGAAAATGTGTATATTAATGACATAAATCAAAGTGATACACTTTTCGAATGCAAATCTACTATCCATCCAACTCACAAAATGCATTGAACAAAATAAAGACTCATAGAAAAACAAAGATACCACTGAGCTTCGAGGGCCAGCTTCCTCCCGTTTCCCCTTTTCCCAACTTTTCTCAATAATCTGTATCTCCAAACATTCTCCCTTTTTTAATTCATCTAGCACTCCCACATATAACAGAATATTGTGCTCTTCATATCAACAAAAGCCATCTATCCTGTACATTTCTGTCACCCTCCCATGTCTGGCTTGTAATCCTCTATTTCACCCATTTACTCTTCCTACTGTAGACCAGCACTTCATTGATTCTATCACAATGTAGCAAGAGGTGGCTTCTCCATATTGATTTTGGTTTCATTTTGGAAACGTCGCCTGGTTTTGAGAGCGCACACTTCAAGCTAAGCTATGAAATTACCCAATTACAAGATCTATTTGGGGTTATGAAGAGTGATACATGGCATCAATTTGTAAGGTAATGAAAGAGTTTCTTATTGGATCTTTTTTTCTTTATACACTCTGTTGACAACTTTTATCTCAAAGTTGACTTCGTTATTTTGTACATGAATGGCTTGTGTATTAAAGGTTATCCTGCTACTTAGTCGTTATATGGACGATATCATCAACACAGTGTTATTAATGCTAGACAGTTGATTACCTTGCTTTAGTAAAGGTGACCCAATTGGAAACCTTCGCAGGAGGTTTCATCCGGAGATGAGTGAACGCGAGGCTGCAATTTTCATGAGAAATGTATGCACAGACACTTACAACAAATGGACCACTGTTGGATATGACTTGATAGTTGATGCAGCATCTGCAACAGGGCATTAGGAAGTAAAGAATTGTTGAAAAATCAGAATCTGCTCTGATACCATGTTGAAAATCGGAGGAGTAAAAAAACATAAAATTAAAGAACAACATATAGCACACAAAGGCACATGATATTTTACATGGTTCGGCATAACTTGCTTACATCCATGGACGAGAGAGTTTTAACTATAATAATATAAATATGATACAACTGTTTAATCATACCATCAACCTTCATTATGAGCGATCGTTGAATACTCTAATTCTTCAGTTGAACATCTTGTTCCTATGGTGTTTAATACCCCTTGATATTTTCCCGATACCCATAGTACCCTTACATTAAAACCCCTTGTATCCTCACATTCTCCCTTTCTTTATAAATTCTTAAACTAGAAATTTACCTAAAACTTAAATTTCTTTTTCTTCTTGCTTGCCTTTTCTTCTTGATTGCTTTTTTTCATCAATTACGAAAAAGTATTCACATTCCAACAAGAATATTTTGGACCTCATCTTCAAATGTAAATTACTGTTTGTAATTCTTTTATTATAGTTGTGATTTTTCCGAGGATCTCCACCGTAGTTTTGGGTAGAAAAGATTGTAGAATCACCACGACACAGTTGACAACTGATCACCGAGAAAATGAGAAGAATTAAGCTGGTTGTAACCTAGTGGTGGGTTCCTCGTGAGGCTTGTAAAAATATAATTCTAGTTCCCATTTTTTTTTTTTTTTAATAATTTTTACAGCTTGTTGCAACCATAGGCCGAAATTGGAAGGACAAATTGTTCAACCGATTATTTGTAATTCTGTATAACTCCTATCCAATTACTTGAGTAGCCATAATCACCATCCCTATAGGCTTCAATTATGGATACTATAGTATAACTAAAATGGCTCCTTAAAATATATATTTTGTGATCTGAATCTCTTAAAAGATTTTCATTAAGCTGGTTTTGTGTCAGATTCCTAGACTACATCTCGATTATTTGCATGGACTCTGTCTTCATCTAAGACAATGACTACAACTACAGCCTTCATCTCTTCCCATCTCTTACATGTTCATTTATTCATTTGTTTTATAAATATATAACTAGAGTTAACCACTTTTTTCCACCCAAATAATGGTTTAATGACAATTTTCCACCCATAGACTTTCAAAATATCATTTTTCCACCCAAAAAAATACATTTTCTTATTCAACGGTAAACGGAAAGCAAACTCAATCCATGTTGTTGGGGTTCTTGAAGATGAGAGGCTGATGAGTCTTTTGGTGGTGAAAGATTAGATTCTGGTGGTCGTGATTGGTTGTCATTTGACTTGGGAGGGATAGTTATGCAAACCCTAATTGCTCTATTGCTGACGATTGGTGGAGTCGACAGGTTTAAGGTTTGAGGGACCATTTTAATTGATTTGATCACCCACCAGGTAAAACTTGGTGACATAAGGTCCCTTTGCTTTCGCATTATTATTGGTAGTCAATCCAAATTATTCAATCAACCAATGCAAGAAAGAATGGACCACTTATTCTTAAAGCAACATAACCACATAATTTAATTTGTTATAAATATATAAAGAAAAATCGAAAGAAAGAAAAGGCAGAACCAAACACAAAAAAAATTGACTTCAAAAGGAAGGAAAAGCTCAAAATTTAATAAAACAAAATTAGTTTGAAATTTGAACAAATTTTATGATATAGAATAGGAAAATACTACACCTACAACTTCTTCTCACAAACTTCCTCTAACAACCCCGATGTGGTAGTTCGTAACTAGTCAGCTCGTCCTAAGTCCCACCTGATAAATTGTTGAGCTGTCACGTTGGAGTTACGAGAGAAAGCTTGTGAAAAGAGGTTGTGGGTGTAGCATTGCTCTATAGAATCACTTGTGGGCATCAAAATCATAGCAATGTATCAAACCAAACTTGGACAAATTATAGATAGAATATTATGTTTTTCATTCATAATTTATGATTTTTCATTGAACAAGTGTTTGTCATTCTTTTCTTCTCTTCGTTCAACCCTTTCACTCAAACATCACTATCCTTTTAGAAAGCTACACTAAAATATTTAAAACATCATTATATTTATAATAATACTATACTAACGAACCATTCTCACTAGCTTTCTCTCACAAACACGACATGTCAACTCGTAATTGGTCAGTTCGTAATGGGTTTCATATGCCCAACAATAAGTCTCGTTTCAACAAATGCGATCTATCACGTCAGTGTTTGTAAAAAAAAATTATGAGAAGTGTTTGTCAACCTATCTTTATTCTTATATTTATCAAATTACCCTCTAATTAGTCTCCGGCTTAGACACCGCCCCTAACTGATCGTTACCAGAACCATCACTATTTCCGTTACTATTGCTGACAAGTTGACTGTTCCTCTTCTTGCGCTTGGAGTCCCTCAACCAATTGAAGTTACCAAAAAGGACCTCCATCTCTTCAAGGGTTTTACCCTGTGTTTCCGGGAACATCGTATAAAAGAACACCCAGGACACTATTGCGACTCCCGTGAAAAGGAAGAAGGCTCCGCCGATTGTTATGGCCTTGTAAAGGGATAAGAAAGTCATTCCCACGACCCCACTTACAAGCCTATTCATTGCAACTCCCATACTCGCTCCCTGAGCTCGTAGCTTCAACGGGAAGATCTCAGAGCTGTAGACCCACGCGATGGGCCCCATCCCTATCGCGAAGAACCCGACGAATGATAACACTGTGGTGATGGCTAATCCAACAGCCCATGGTAACTTTACGTGTGAGTGATCAATGACCGTTAAAGAGAATCCAAGGGTGGCGAGGGACAGGATCATACCCCCCATACTACTCAAAATCAATGGCCGTCGTCCGATTCTATCAAGCAAAAACGTAGCCACTAAGATGAAAATAGTCTTCGAAAATCCGACGGCTACAGTTGCGAGTAACTTATCGTCATCAGATGTGATCCCGGCTTTTTCGAAGATCCTGGGACTGTACAAAACGACGGCGTCTATACCCGACGCCTGCTGAAAGAAATGAATACCAATGGCGCAGATTAAAATGTGACGAACCGTCGGTGTAGGATGAAGGAAGAGCTCTCTCCATACACCCTCACCGTGGCTACGTTTCTCAACCCGAACGACGTCGTCATTGCATTCTTGGGGAATGCCAGCAGCTTCTTTAATATCGGCGAGTCTTAAGGCGGCTTCGTCTTTGGAGTTGGAGGTTTTGTCGAGGACTTTCCTGGCGTCTCCGAGTCGACCTTGCATGACCAGCCAACGAGGTGACTCAGGCATGGCCAAGACGCCGACGGCCAACAGCACGGAGGGGATGGCGCTAATGCCAAGCATCATTCGCCATCCCAATTGAAGTGGCAGCTTTGAGAATGCGTAGTTTGAAACGTATCCTAGTAATACCCCTCCATTAATGAACACCTGTGGTGCAATAATAAAAGCCATTTTTAGTATTGGAAGAGTACCTTTTTATTGAAAAATCCGGGAAAGTGGCGACTTTACAAGCTCTAGGGCATCTTCGAAATGCATTAATTAATCAATGATCATTTGTGAGAGAATATAGTATAAATTAAATGAAATAGATGTAATTTTTTATATAAAATATAATGAAATATATTATATGTAATTTTTTTTATATAAAATGTAATGTTTATTTGATTAAATAAATGTTTAATTTTATTAAATTAGTATAATTTGTAAAATTATTATTATTTAATAAAAATATCATTTTTAATATTTAATTAATATGTAAAAAATAATTAATAAAATAAATAAATTATTGATTATTAATAAAAAGAAAAAAAGAATATTCTTAGAATATTTGTTTGTGTAATATTTGGTGTAATAGTAAAATATATCTAATACAACATAAATTGATGTTTGTGACTAGAGATGATCTGATTAATGCGTTAAGTTGTGAAGGGGAAGAAGAACAAAGTAAATTCAAGTTACCTCAGGGAAAGAACTGAGGAAGCCACGATAGGAAGCGGGCGAGAGTTCGGAAGTGTAAACAGGAGCAATCATGAGAGCATAACCAACGCCAATACCAGCGACAAAACGACCCACCATTAGGAACGCATAGTTTGTGGCGAAACCCATCAGCAGAGCTCCTACAAAGAATATGGCTCCTGCTAGTACGATGGTGTAGCGCCGCCCGATCCAGTCGGAGGTTCTGCCGGCTGCCGCCGCACCAAACAGTGAGTAAAGGTTGATGATCCCCACCAGAACCTCCAATTCCACGTCGCTGATTTTGAGGTCCTTTTTTATGTAGATTGCCGCCCCACTCATTACTCCAATGTCTGTCAAACCAAAAAAAAAAAAAAAAACACACATGCATAAGATTTATCAAATCTCAATATTATACAAGTTTCTTTCTTTGTTTATTTTCGTTAGTAATTAAGTTAAGTTACCATAGCCGAGCAAGATGGAAGTCATGGAAGCTAGAATGGAGCAAGCGAAAGCAAACTTGTTGCGTTTTCGTTTCTGGGGAGGATCAAAATCTGCAAG